>NC_057797.1:688516091-688816091 GCF_018294505.1 Triticum aestivum
AGAGAGAGTATTTAGAATATTTGTGAAATATAAGAAAAAAGAGAAGGATGAACGAACAAAAAAGTGAAGGATGAAGCTACTAGGTCGGACCCATAACAACACCCTAAGGCGAGACCTCCTCTGCCTCGTTGCCGTGCTGGCGAGACAAAACGCTGCCAACGAACTGTGATTCGAGCTTAGGGAAAATCTTATATGTCGCCTTAAGCGCCGATTGCAGTTCATTCTGCAAACCGGCGCACACCCCCTCCTCCGCTATGGGCCAGCCCATTTCACTCTTTTTGTTTCTTTATAAACATCAAAAATCAACATACGACTTCACGTTTCAATAACTAGCACAGCTCATGTTCCATGCTTACTTACCTTTTCTTCTTCTTTTTGTCGTGTGTTAAATTTTAGTGCTAAAACGAGGACTAGGTTTTTAATTTTTGTTTTTGTTTTTTCCTTTTTTCACATTCATTTACTTTTCTCATGTTTTTGAACTTCCTGAACATTTTTCAAATTTCATGGACATTTTTAATGAATTTTTTTCAAATTTTCATGAACTTTTTTGAATCGGTAAATATTTTTCAGTTTTGCTAAAATAATAGTGATTTTTTTTTCAAATATATGAACTTTTATCAAATTTGTGAACTTTTTTAAACTTCGTGGAATTTTTAAAAATTTCATGAACTTTTTTTAGTTTTTGCTCACTTTTTTAGTGAACTTTTTCTTTTTTTTTGTACTATTTCCAAATCCATTAACTTTTTCAGTTTTGGTAACCTTCTTTAGTTAACTTTTTTCAAATTCATGAATTTCTTAGTTTTTTTTTCAAAATTTCGAACTTTTTCCTAAAAGTCAACGATCAATGGGCATTGGCCAATAGTCAAGAGTTAATCGTGGACCAGTTGACCCAGCGACCAAATGAAGTATAGATTTTATTGGCCGAGCGGACACAATGCCTGGGTCAGTTTTCTGGCGCTATAGCTCGCTTGCTGCAAGGTGAAAGTGAACGAGTCAATGACGCATATAATGGGTCGGCCCGGTAGCGAGTCGATCATTTCTTTCAATTCTGATTCGTCCTTATTTTTTAGTTTTTTTCATTTGTTTAAAAAGATATTAATCCAGTGTAAAAAAGTCCAAAATATTAATCCAGTGTAAAAAAATAATTAATTTTAAAAATGTGAATCAAGTGTAAAACATTGTTAGCATCAATTTTAAAAATAATGATAACATTCGAAAACAACCTTTGTGTCATTGAAAAATGTTCAACACTTATTCAAAAACTTCTAATACATATTCAAAAAAGATCAAACACATGTATTTAAAAAGTTTTAATCAAATATTTGAAAAATGTTAACATGTATATAAATATTTTAATAAGTAGACATCAAAACCATATATTTGAAAAATATAAAACATGCATAAAATGTAGTTACGAGGAATATGGAAAAATATTGTCCTAAAAGATGACTTTAAAACCAAAATTTCAAAAACTCTTGATCAGGCATCTGAAAGCGTTCATCATGTATATAAAAAGTGTTCCTAATGTAAAAGAAAAATGTACAACCAATATGATATTTTTACATCAAAATATATGTTTAAAATAATAATCATGTATTTTAAAATGCTAATGGGACACAAATGTTTTATATTTGTTAAAAAATATGTAATGTGTATGAAAAATCAACGCATCAAAACATATAGTTCAAAAATGGTTGCTCAGGTATTTAGAAAATGTTCAACATGTACACAAAAAATGTTTCCGATGTATATGAAAGATATTCATGTATTTAAATTTTTTAATCATGTATAAGAAAATGTCCTGTTCTATGCAAAAAGAGAAAGAAAAACCTGATGAAAGTGTGAAAATAGACAAAAAAAATAGAAACGAGAAATGAACGGAAAACAAAAGAAAACTAAAGGCGAAACAAAGATAACTAATGCAAAAGGATGGAAATAATGAAAACCGAGAAAAACACGAAAAAAATTGAACAAACATAGAAGAAGAAACATAAAACACCCAAGAAAAATGAAGTCAAACAGGGAAAAAATTCTAGTGAAAAACAAGAAAAATGAAAGAAAAGAAAAAATGGTGAAAACCAAGAAAGTAGCAAAGAGAACTGATGAAGAAACAAAGAAAAGACAAAAACCAAGAATATCCGGGGAAGAAACAAAGAAAACCAAATGAAACAAAAAAAGAAAAGAAAAACCCAGAGAAAACAGTAGCAACAAACAGACCAAATAGCGAACGAGTGAATGAACTGTAGAAATGGGCCGGCCTAGTATTGCATGCCACGTGAAAAGCTTCAGGAGAGAAAGAGTTACTCTCGCTATAGGCGAGATATAGTTCTTGTGAGCTTTTAGGTGCCCCCCCTGAAAGTCCTAGTGATCGACTAGAGGGGGAGTGAATAGGCGATTTTTATGAAAGTCTGCAAAATATGGAAGTTTCGAAGACAAACGATAAAAATAAACCTATTACCATACAGCGGAAGGTAGACTACACTAGGCAAACCATAGTCAAGTATTCAATGGAGTGAAAGCACAATGACTAATAGCAGCTAGGCAGTAAAGATCAGGTAGGAAGATATTGTGAAGCCAATCAGAACAAGCAGTCACTCAGTGAAGACAAAAGATAAAGCAATCATACAATGACTTCACAAGGACCAACAGTAAGTAAAGGGAAGGGAAGGATGAAACCAGTGACTCGTTGAAGACAATGATTTGTTGGACCAGTTCCAGTTGCTGTGATAACTGTACGTCTGGTTAGGGGGGCTGAGATTCAACTCAGAAGACCTCGTCTTCACCTTATTCCCCTTGAGCTAAGGACACCCAGTCCTCGCCCAATCACTCTGGTAAGTCTTCAAGGTAGACTTCCAAACCTTCACAGACTTTGTTCACCGGTGATCCACAATGACTCTTGGATGCTCAGAACGCGGCGCCTAACCGGCTGGAGGATTCACAGTCCTCAAGTGTAATAAGTCTTCAGATCACAAAGACAGGAAGACTCAAGTGATGCCTAACACGCTTTGGCTCTGCGAGTTTAGGGCTTTATCCTCGCAAGGAATTCTCTCTCAAAGGCTTCGAGGTGGGTTGCTCTCAAATGACAAAAGCCTTGCACTAACTCTGAGCAGCCAACCGTTTATGGTTGTAGGGGGTGGGCTATTTATAGCCACTGTGTGTCCTAAGGTTTAAATACCTAGCCGCTCCAACCAGACATACAGTTGTCACAGCAACTAGAACTGGTTCAACAAATCATTGTCTTCAACGAGTCACTTGGTTTCATCTTCACTTCACTTTACTTACTGTTACACCTTGTGAAGTCATTGTATGTTTGCTCTATCATTTGTCTTCACTGAGTGACTGCGTGTTCTGTTTGGCTTCACAATATCTTCCTACCTGATCCTTACTACCTAGCTGCTATTAGTCTTTGTGCTTTCACTTCATTGAATACTTGACTATGGTTTGCCTAGTGTAGTCTACCTTCCGCTGCATGGTAATAGGTTTAATTTTATCGTTTGTCTTCAAAACTTCTATGTTCTGAAGACTTTCATAAAAACCGCCTATTCACCCCCCCCCTCTAGTCAATATAACGCACTTTCAATTGGTATCAAAGCAAGGTGCTCCCTTGTTCTGTGTGATTTAGTTTAACCACCTGGAGTTTTAGCTATGTCGACTGCAGGGATAATTAAAGTCTCCGCTGCGTGCCCCGTCTTCGATGGAACTGAATATCCCTACTGGAAGAATAAGATGCGCATGCATCTTGAAGCCATTGACGTCGACCTATGGTATGTCGTCGAGAAAGGCGTTCCCAAGGCTGGAGATGGTATCACTGCTACTAATGTCAAGAAATTCATTCAACTGGACTCTACTGCCAAGAATATCATCTGTGGTCATCTGACCAAAGGACAGTATGGCCGTGTGAGTGCTTTGAAGACATCCAAGCTGGTCTGGGACTGGCTCTCCAAGGTCAATGAAGGCATCTCAACCCAGAGAGATCAGAGAATCAGTGTCCTTCGCAACCTCTTCAACCGCTTCAAGAGAAATGACAATGAGAATGTCCAGCACACATTTGACCGACTCACTGACATCACAAATGAGCTTCAAGCCCTTGGCGCCACTGAGATTACCAAACACGAAGTCGTCAAGACGCTGCTGAGATCACTTGATAGTTCGTTTGACATCCTGGCCCTGATGATTCAAGAACGTCCTGATTTCAAGACACTCGATCCGTCTGACATACTTGAGAGGCTCAACACACATGAGTTTCAGCTTTCAGAGAAAAGAGATATCTACGGTCCAAACTATGGGCGAACTCGTGCCTTGAAGGCAAAAATTGTCTCCTCATCTGAAGAAGAATCTGACAGCAGTTCTGATGATCCTGAAGACATTGGAAGGGAACTTGCTATGCTTGTCAAGAAGTTCCAAAAATTCACCAAGAAGAAAGGCTTCAGAAAGTCTTCCCGATCAAGTTCAAGGAATGATGAAGCTCCTGCTCATGACTACAAGAAGAAAACATGTCACAAGTGCAAGAAACTTGGCCACTTCATCTCTGAGTGTCCACAGTGGGACAATGAGAACAAAAAGAAGAAGAAGAGCAAGGAATATGACTCTGACGACAAGAAGAAGAAGAAGAAGAAATACTCAAAGTCTTCTTCCAAGTCTTCCTCAAAGTCTTCATCACACAAGAAGAGCTCATCTGGCAAGGCATGTGCGTTTGTTGGCAAGGAAATGGATTCAGAGGAGGAGTCTGCTTCTGAGGAGGCGGAGGTGGAGTCTGAGGAGGAATCCGACTCAGGCGTCGCAAGTCTGGCTACAGCATACGTTGCCAAGTCCATCTTAAACACTAAAGACAATGACTTCATCACCGACACCGATGCAAATGACAAGGACTACTCCGCTTCTACCTACTGTTTCATGGCACGCGGTGCCAAGGTAAACACACGCACTACTCACTATCAAACATCTAGTGACGATGACTCTGATTGTGGTTCAAAACCTAGCTACAAAACACTTGCTAAAATTGCAGCTGAACAACAGAAAGCTATGGAACATATTCAAAAACTGTTAGACAGAAGCGATGATCTGTTAGGTGCTGAAATGACTCGATCTGAATCCTTAATTGAAGACATAAAAAATCTTCACGTTAAGTATCAGGAACTTGAAAGTCGTCATGAAACTCTCTCAGCAACTCATGAAAAGCTTTCCTATGATTATCTTCAAAGGAAGCGAGATCTTGAGAAATTGAGAGCGGTTCATGAAGATCTTCAAACGGAAAACGAGTCACTTCGTGCCAAACAGATCAGTCCCGCTCAGGAAGGATTTGAACCACCATGTCTTAAATGCATTGAGCGTGATAATGCTATTTCTGTTGCTGAATGTTCTACTGCTACTGCTGTTGCAATATCTTCAACTGTTGATGTGGTAACTAACCCCTCTGCTGAGAATACCACCGCTATTGCTGATGAGAATGCTAGGTTGAAGACATTGCTTGAAATAGGGATGTACAAAAGTCTTAAAGGGCATCAGACGCTATGTGATGTCCTGAAAAAGCAGATTCTAAACCGAAACCCTAGGAAAGAGGGTGTAGGGTTCGTAAGGAAAATGAATGCAGATGGCTCTTACTGGAAACCTGAGCAGTACCCCAAAACCATGTGGGTTGCTGCAAAGGAACCTTCAGCAGATCCATCCAATCTATCTGGCTTCACTTGTGCTAACCCCATTATCATTGATGAATCCTTTGATGCAAACTATATACTATTTAAGAATCAAAATGGTGAAGTATTTGCCAGGTACATTGGTACTAACTGCAGGAATGGACCGCCTATGAAGAAGATCTGGGTTCCGAAAAGGTGTCTGGAGAGTCTTCCTGTGAATGTCATCATGACACCTCATGTGATGAAGACAAACCTCAGACCAAAGGCTTCATACGGTCCAAAGGCTTCATACAGACAGAGGACTCACCTGAGTCGCACTAACGCAAATGTTTTGCAGGGAAACCACACTCAGGCATATGAATATGAGAGCGGTTCATCAAACCGCCATGTTCATAAGACCAAGAACTATTCTGCTTATTCTTATGAGTACTATTGTCCGCCTGCAAGACTGTTTGCTAGGGCTTCAAAGCCAAAATTCTCAGATGCTGCACTTAGACTAATTGCTTCTAAGCCACCCTTGAAGATGTGGGTGGCTAAGAAAGCTTAACTCTCTTTTGCAGGGAAAGGTCTCCAGCAGAAAACCAAAGTCGTCTGACGCCATTGCTGGGGACCTTAAACATCTTGTAGGGCGCAAGATCAAATGCCCAAATGGTCTTACTATGTACTTCGTACCTGAATCGCTTGCTACTCTCCCTATTAGTCCTAACCTAGATCTAAGCTTTCATAACCCACTGGTTCGTCAAATGTTTTTGCTTCACAATGCTCTTGGTGAAGCCTATCCCCCTAACTGCACTGTAGGGTATGACACCAGCGTCTTCAGAATGGATTATTGACAGTGGGTGTACAAATCACATGACTGGCAAAAGAAGTCTTCTTATGGACTCAACCTTACGTCCATCCGACAAGAGCCACATCACATTTGCTGACACTGGTAAAAGTAAGGTATTGGGTCTAGGTAGAGTTGCAATCTCAAGGGATCAACACATGGATAAAGTCATGCTTGTTGAATCCCTTGGCTTCAACTTAATGTCTGTCTCAATGCTTTGCGATTTGAACATGATCGTAATGTTTGGAAAATATCGTTGCCTTGTACTAATGGAATCTGACAAGTCTCTAGTGTTTGAAGGGTATCGAAAAGATGATTTGTACGTGGTAGATTTCTCAGCAGGGCCACAACTTGCAGTATGTCTTCTAGCAAAGGCTTCAGAATGCTGGCTCTGGCATCGGAGGCTTGGACATGCTGGCATGAGGAACCTTCACACCCTTGCGAAGAAGAAGCATGTCATAGGCATCGAGGGCGTCAAGTTCAAGAAAGACCACTTATGCGGTGCCTGTGAAGCAGGGAAGATGACGAGGGCCAAACATCCCTCGAAGACAATCATGACCACTACTCGACCCTTCGAACTGCTTCACATGGATCTTTTCGGTCCCACTCATTACTCAACTCTAACTACTACTGCTTGCCTCTATGGCTTCGTTATTGTTGATGATTATTCTAGATATACTTGGGTGCACATAATCCTTTACAAGACTGACGTGCAGGATGTCTTCAGACGCTTCGCCAATCGAGCTATGAACAATTTTGGCGCCAAGATAAAGCACATCAGAAGTGACAATGGCACTGAATTCAAGAACACTGGCCTTGATACATATCTTGATACATAGGGCATCACACATGAATTCTCAGCCCCGTACACGCCACAGCAGAATGGCGTCGTTGAACGCAAGAACAGAACACTAATTGAGATGACCAGAATGATGCTAGATGAATACAAGACACCAAGAAAATTCTGGCCCGAAGCCATTGATACTGCATGCCATACAATCAATCGTGTTTATCTTCACAAGCTACTGAACGAGACATCTTATGAGCTCCTTACTGGCAAGAAGCCAAATGTCAGTTACTTCAGAGTATTCGGCGCAAGGTGCTGGATCAAGGACCCACATCACACCTCAAAATTTGCACCAAAAGCACATGAGGGTTTTATGCTTGGATATGGAAAGGATTCGCACTCCTACAGAGTCTTCAATCTTTTTCATTACAAAGTGGTTGAAACAATGGATGTGCGGTTCGATGAGACCAACGGTTCACAAAGAGAGCAGCTGCCAAATGTGCTAGATGAAGTTCCATCCAATGAATCAATCAAGCTAATGGGAACTGGAGAAATTATACCTTATGAAGCTCATCCTGAAGAAGAACTTATCATTTCAGCACCTGATCAACATGAAGACAATGCTCAGCCTGAAGACATTCCTTCCAACAACGACAATGAACGGCAAGAGCAAAGTCTTCGTCCTGTACATCCTCGCGTTGCCAATGAAGTGCAGATTGACAGAATAATTGATAGCATCAATGCACCTGGTCCACTCACTCGTTCAAGGGCAACTCAGCTAGCAAATTTCTGTGGGCACTTCGCATTCATCTCAATAGCAGAATCCAAGAAAGTTGAAGAAGCCTTCATGGAACCTGAATGGATTCAAGCTATGCAAGAAGAGCTTCAACAGTTTGAGCTGAATAATGTATGGGAACTGGTTAAGCGTCCTGATCCACGGAAGCACAATATAATAGGCACCAAATGGATATACCGCAACAAGCAAGATGAGCATGGTCAAGTTGTCAGAAACAAAGCTCGTCTCGTTGCTCAAGGATATACTCAAGTGGAAGGCATTGACTTCGATGAAACATTTGCTCCTGTGGCTAGACTTGAAGCCATACGCATACTGCTGGCCTATGCAAATCATCATAACATACTTCTATATCAAATGGATGTGAAGAGTGCCTTTCTCAATGGCAAGATTGAAGAAGAAGTGTATGTTGCACAACTGCCTGGCTTTGAAGATCCAAAACATCCTGACATGGTATACAAGCTCAACAAGGCACTGTATGGCCTCAAACAAGCCCCTCGGGCCTGGTATGACACACTCAAATACTTCCTGAAGAGCAAAGGCTTCATACCTGGTTCCCTAGACCCCACTCTTTTCACGAAGACATATGATGGTGAACTGTTTGTGTGCCAAATATATGTGGATGACATTATCTTCGGCTGCACCAATCAGAAGTACAATGAAGAGTTTGGATATATGATGCAAGAGCAATATCAGATGTCTATGATGGGAGAGCTAAAGTTCTTCCTCGGTCTTCAAATACGACAACAATGCAATGGCATCGTCATATCTCAAGAGAAGTATCTCAAAGATTTCCTGAAGAAGTTCGGTATGCAAGACTGCAAAGGCTTCACAACACCAATGCCAGCCAAACATCACCTAGGTCCTGACGACAATGGTAAAGAGTTCGATCAAAAGGTATACCGCTCCATGATTGGTTCTTTACTTTATCTATGTGCATCTAGGCCAGATATTATGCTTAGTGTTTGCATGTGTGCTCGATTTCAAGCGGCACCAAAGGAGTCGCATCACTTAGTTGTGAAGCAAATTCTTCGATATTTGGCTCACACCCCAACTCTAGGATTATGGTATCCAAAGGGCTCAGAGTTTGATCTGGTTGGATTCTCGGATGCTGATTATGCTGGTGACAAAGTTGATCGCAAGTCTACATCAGGCACATGTCACTTTCTGGGATGATCACTTGTATGTTGGTCTTCAAAGAAGCAGAACTGTGTATCTCTCTCCACTGCTGAATCTGAATACATTGCTGCTGGATCTTGCTGCGCTCAGCTTATGTGGATGAAGCAAACACTCAAGGACTATGGCATTCAGCTGAAGCAAGTGCCACTTTACTGCGATAACGAAAGCGCCATCAAGATTGCCAACAACCCAGTTCAGCACTCGAAGACAAAGCACATTGAAATTCGTCATCACTTTCTCAGAGATCATGTTGTGAAGGAAGACATTGATATCATACACGTCAACACTGAAGAGCAATTGGCAGATATCTTCACCAAGCCCTTGGATGAGAAGAGGTTTTGCAAGTTACGGTGTGAGCTAAATATCCTGGAATCCTCAAATGTCCTGTGATCAGGCACACATCCTAACCCTTATGCATATTGATGACTTAGATGTGCAACACACAAAGTAAAGTATATCTTCAATCAATGAAGACATACATTCTAAGTGTGAATACATCAATGTGGAATTTCACTTCGGAGCGCCATGATAATTGTGCGCCGTGTTTGGGTCTAATACTTCCTATACGGTGGGTAAAGCCACCACCAAACGTTCTATTTTGAAGTGTTTCACTCATGGCGTTACCTTGAAATGTCTTCACATTTGGTTTGGCTTCGATCCCAACATATTTTCATGATTATCTTCACTATGTTGATTATACATATATATATATATACTAGTGTTCTTCCTCTACAACATTCACTTATAGCTATGTCTTCGTGTTGAATCTTTTGAACTAAGTGAATGTGATCGGACCCTAACCTCTCTATGCTTTCTATCTCAAACTCTATCTCTCCAAGTCATATGCATTCTATTGAAACTGTCGAATTCCTTCCCTGCGTCCTTGTCAGCAGAAGATACAGAGACAACCATTAAGTCCGTTTTCAATGCTCATTCCTCCACATGAAATCCGGAGAAGTAGGAACGACCACCCGACAATCCAGGCGTGCGTGGGACATGGAACAAACCCCAAAATTCTGCATAATGGCCACGTGTTCCTCAGATGCGAATCGCCAGGGGCACCTGTGTAATAGCACAGTGCCGCCCCTGTGCCTATAAATACACACTCACCGCAGTCATTATCTCTTCTTCCACCCTCGCACGAACCCTAGCGCCACCGCTAGCTCTCGATGACGCCGGCGACGAAGCGCTTCACTGTCGCAACCTCTCCGATGTCGTCTTCACGCCGACCGCGGACATCGTCCTCTCCGCCGTCGCCGTAGGTGTCCTCCGTCGCCAAGTTAGGGCACGGAAGAGTGAACTGCTCGGCCTCATCTCCCACTCCGTCTAGCAGTTCTCAGTGTGGTAAATAAAACTCCCTTTTTACAACACTGTTGATCCTATTAATCTGTCACTTTCTACCACAAGCAGTTTCTATTCACACAAGCTAGATCTCTCTCATATTGCATCTCATAACATGCCTAGTATATTCACTTGTGCTTCACAAAGTAGTTAGATTCCTCACTTGTACTGATCTGTGGATTCATACAAATCTGGAACCTACTTCTTATCTATGAGTGAATGTCTTCGCACGATGAGGTCAATGTCTTCTAAACAGATTTATCTTCAAAATCTTCTGAGAATGCATATGACCTCTTCCCCTTCTCTCGCACCTTAATGCTGTCACAAGTACATGTCCGTGGGAGAATCCTTTGGTTCTCATAGTCTGCATTCATTTGCAGAATTCTTACAGCATCACATAAATTCTCCCGAAACCAGTTCCTGTTGGTCCACTAAACGAAAACCTTTGAAGCCTTTGAACGTCTTGAAGCCTTTCAAGTTAAAGTTTATGGCTTCAGAGAAAGCAGCAAGGAAGGGTGGCAGAAAGCGTCGTGGTGAGACCTCCAGAGATCTGCCAGATGAACTCTCAGAAATGTACAAGACAGATCCTGAAGAGGATTACAGTCAGCGCAAGACCCGAATCCAATGGATTCGAAGATATTGGGCAGAATAATGGTTCAAATACAGATTTGTGACCCAGGAGTATGCTGAGAAAAACGCCATCAAGAGACCGTGGGGAGACATCCAATTCAAGAATCTTCTACCCAGGTCCAGAGATGAAGCCATTGCTCAAGGCTTCTATCCATGCATGGTTCGTGGACCATAGCCTGCTGATGCACACTCGTCGTCACTGCTATGGTGTCGTGATGACAATCTGTTCAAGCGCAACTTCCAGTTTGCTCAGAACTCAGCGAAGCAGAACAAGAAGACTTTTGGGTTATACTTCAACCCTGGTCCCTCATCTCCAAGGGCAGATGGCACACGACATGCAGAACCCAATGTCATCGGTCCTTTTGCCAACCTTGAAGGCCTCATCACCTACATTTTGGTTCAAGGGACTGCAGTGAATGAGCCTGCAGCTGACACTGAGTCTGATGACGCACCTGCAGTGCCGAAGCCAAAGCAGTTGAAGAAGCCAAAAGCTTCAAAGCCGGCCCCTTCACCAAAAATCTCAAGGGCGAAGCCATTGGCAACTGCACCTCCTGAAGACAGTGTGCAGTCTGAAGACTTATCACGCGCCTCCAAGCCCCAGAAGGCCAAGATGCCTCTGTCTCACACTGGCAAAGAGCTAACAGCTGCTGCCATTCTGCGCAACGACGACATTGATCTGTCAAGTGATGAAGATCTTGCAGATGACGCTTTTGAGCAACTCATCAAGAGCAAAGAAGAAGCAGAAATCTTCAATGATCTGCCTCTCTTTGATGTCACCATCATCCACAACTTCATTGACGAGTGGTTTGACACGCCAAACATCAGCTTTGAAGATCTGCAGCTACCCATTGGCCTCAGTGTCGCCTTCCAAGGCGCCATTGCTTCAGAACTTGCTATTGCCCAGCGCATTGTTGAACTGAAGCAGAAGATTGACTATGAAAAGGCTCAGTTCAAGAAGTATATGGCCAAGCTCAGTGTGCAAGAAGTGAAGAACTTCAAAACAATGATGCACGAGCTCAAGGAAGCCTTTGTGAAGAAGCGTGCAGAAGCTCAGGGTTCGCGTGAGCGCATGAAGACTCTGGCTGACAGATGTGTGCAAGCCTATAATGAGGCTGAGAAGCACAAGGCACTTGGGCGTCCTGGCATCGACCCCGGGATGGCCGCAAAGAAGAAGAAGAAGCCTGCTACTGCTGAACCTGATGCACCAAGGCAAGAAGCAGTTCCAATTGTCTTCCCAACTAGACTGACTGGCTCGAAGCCAAAAAGCCGGTCAACAGCTTCAGAGCTCAAGAAGACAAGGACTGCTGAGGCTGAAGCCAGGAAGAGGAAACACTCTGAAGCCTCTCCTACTGCCCCCTCCAAGAAGAAGAGGAAGACCAAGAAAGCTCGGGCTACTTCCAGAGAGCCCTTGATAGTTGAACCCATTTTTATGGTTCATCCTGACGCAGAACGTCAACTGACAGTTCATGAGCCTGCTTCCATAGAGGCTCCTGAATCTGAAGACATTCCAGCAGCTGATCCCATCGCTGCTGAAGACATTGGTCATCATGACAATGTAGAAGATGATGCAGTCCTTCCTCAGTTTGAAAACAGCGAAATCATCAGCATTGGTCGTCCACTAACGCCAATTGCACAGGATGCTTCATGGGCGGATCGCCCACAAGAGGAAGAAGACTATGAGGCCCAGCCCACTCCAACTCCACAGGCGTCGTCTGCGCTCCGCAGGCTTCACAAAGGTCCAAGGCCTCAAGTCTCTGCTGAAGACATTCCGGCTGCAACAGCCGCAGAAGAAGAAGTACCACAAGATCCCACTCCCCTGTTCCACCAAGAAGCAGTTCTCCAGGAGAATGTGCTTGTGACCGACCCTCCAGCTAGTCAAGTGGAGGATGAAAATCGTGAGGCTGCCACAACCACCAATGAAGCTAATGTGGAGCCCTCCCCAGCAAAAGCTTTAGAAGACAGCAAAGCCACTGATCCCGCCACTTCTGTTCCTGAGTCTGCTGCCGGTCCCCAAATCAACTATCATGTTGAGCACAGACCTCAGGTCCAGAAGCCAATTCCAAGACTGCCAAGGTTTCCAGGTCCTGCCTCCTTCAACATCAATGGCTTCAGTGAAGGAAATATGCCCTAGAGACAATAATAAAGTTATTATTTATTTCCTTATTTCATGATAGATGTTTATTATTCATGCTAGAATTGTATTAACCGGAAACATAATACATGTGTGGATACATAGACAAACAGAGTGTCACTAGTATGCCTCTACTTGACTAGCTCGTTAATCAAAGATGGTTATGTTTCCTAACCATAGACAAAGGAGTTGTTATTTGATTAATGGGATCACATCATTAGTTGAATGATCTGATTCACATGACCCATTCCATTAGCTTAGCACCTGATCGTTTAGTATGTTGCTATTGCTTTCTTCATGACTTATACATGTTCCTATAACTATGAGATTATGCAACTCCCGTTTACCGGAGGATCACTTTGGGTACTACCAAACGTCACAACGTAACTGGGTGATTATAAAGGAGTACTACAGGTGTCTCCAAAGGTACATGTTGGGTTGGCGTATTTCGAGATTAGGTTTTGTCACTCCGATTGTCGGAGAGGTATCTCTGGGCCCTCTCGGTAATGCACATCACATAAGCCTTGCAAGCATTACAACTAATATGTTAGTTGTGAGATGATGTATTACGGAACGAGTAAAGAGACTTGCCGGTAACGATATTGAACTAGGTATTGGATACCGACGATCGAATCTCGGGCAAGTAACATACCGATGACAAAGGGAACAACGTATGTTGTTATGCGGTATGACCATAAAGATCTTCGTAGAATATGTAGGAGCCAATATGGGCATCCAGGTCCCGCTATTGGTTATTGACCGGAGACGTGTCTCGGTCATGTCTACATTGTTCTCGAACCCGTAGGGTCCGCACGCTTAAGGTTACGATGACAGTTATATTATGAGTTTATGCATTTTGATGTACCGAAGGTTGTTCGGAGTCCCGGATGTGATCACGGACATGACGAGGAGTCTCGAAATGGTCGAGACGTAAATATTGATATATTGGAAGCCTATGTTTGGATATCGGAAGTGTTCCGGGTGAAATAAGGATTTTACAGGAGTACCGGGAGGTTACCGGAACCCCCCGGGAGCTATATGGGCCTTAGTGGGCTTTAGTGGAAAGGAGAAAGGGGCAGCCCAAGGTGGCTGTGCGCCTCCCCCCTTCCCCTAGTCCTATTAGGACTAGGAGAGGTGGCCGGCCCCCTCTCTCTCTTTCCCCCCTCAAGGAATCCTATTCCAACTAGGATTGGGGGGGAATCCTACTCCCAGAGGGAGTAGGACTCTCCTGGCGCGCCACACCTTGGCCGGCCAGCCTCCCCCCTCTAGTCCTTTATATACTGAGGCAAAGGCACCCCAGAAACACACAAGTTGATCCACGTGATCTATTCCTTAGCCGTGTGCGGTGCCCCCAGCCACCATATTCCTCAATAATACTGTAGCAGAGTTTAGGCGAAGCCCTGCTGCTGTAGTTTATCAAGATCGTCACCACGCCGTCGTGCTGACGGAACTCTTCCCCGACACTTTGCTGGATCGGAGTCCGGGGATCGTCATCGATCTGAACGTGTGCTCGAACTCGGAGGTGCCGTAGTTTCGGTGCTTGATCGGTTGGATCGTGAAGACGTACGGCTACTTCCTCTACGTCGTGTCAGCGCTTCCGCAGTCGGTCTGCGTTGGGTACGTAGACAACACTCTCCCCTCTTGTTGCTATGCATCACATGATCTTGCGTGTGCGTAGGAATTTTTTTGAAATTACTACGAAACCCAACAGTGGCATCCGAGCCTAGGTTATTTATGTTGATGTTATATGCACGAGTAGAACACAAGTGAGTTGTGGGCGATATAAGTCATACTGCCTACCAGCATGTCATACTTTGGTTCGGCGGCATTGTTGGACGAGACGACCCGGACCAACATTACACGTACGCTTACGCGAGACCGGTTTCCCCGACGTGCTTTGCACATAGGTGGCTTGCGGGCGACTGTCTCTCCAACTTTAGTTGAACCAAGTATGGCTACGCCCGGTCCTTGCGAAGGTTAAAACGGAGTCTATTTGACAAACTATCGTTGTGGTTTTGATGCGTAGGTGAGATTGGTTCTTGCTTAAGCCCGTAGCAGCCACGTAAAAATTGCAACAACAAAGTAGAGGACGTCTAACTTGTTTTTGCAGGGCATGTTGTGATGTGATATGGTCAAGGCATGATGCTGAATTTTATTGTATGAGATGATCATGTTTTGTAACCGAGTTATCGGCAACTGGCAGGAGCCATATGGTTGTCGCTTTATTGTATGCAATGCAATCGCGATGTAATGCTTTACTTTATTACTAAACGGTAGTGATAGTCGTGGAAGCATAAGATTGGCGAGACGACAACGATGCTACGATGGAGATCAAGGTGTCGCACCGGTGACGATGGTGATCATGACGGTGCTTCGGAGATGGACATCACAAGCACAAGATGATGATGGCCATATCATATCACTTATATTGATTGCATGTGATGTTTGTCTTTTTATGCATCTTATCTTGCTTTGATTGACGGTAGCATTATAAGATGATCTCTCACTAAATTATCAAGAAGTGTTCTCCCTGAGTATGCACCGTTGCCAAAGTTCGTCGTGCCCAGACACCACGTGATGATCAGGTGTGATAAGCTCTACGTCCATCTACAACGGGTGCAAGCCAGTTTTGCACACGCAGAATACTCGGGTTATACTTGACGAGCCTAGCATATGCAGATATGGCCTCGGAACACGGAGACCGAAAGGTCGAGCGTGAATCATATAGTAGATATGATCAACATAATGATGTTCACCATTGAAGACTAATCCATCTCACATGATGATCGGTTATGGTTTAGTTGATTTGGATCACGTGATCACTTAGAAGATTAGAGGGATGTCCATCTAAGTGGAAGTTCTTAAGTAATATGATTAATTGAACTTTAATTTATCATGAACTTAGTCCTGGTAGTATTAGCATATCTATGTTGTAGATCAATAGCTCGCGTTGTTGCTTTCATATGTTTTTTTTGATATGTTCCTAGAGAAAAATTGTGTTGAAATATGTTAGTAGCAATAATGCGGATTGGATCCGTGATCTGAGGTTTATCCTCATTGCTGCACAGAAGAATTATGTCCTTGATGCACCGCTAGGTGACAAACCTATTGCAGGAGCAGATGCAGACGTTATGAACGTTTGGCTAGCTCAATATGATGACTACTTGATAGTTTAAGTGCACCATGCTTAAACGGCTTAGAATCGGGACTTCAAAGACGTTTTGAACATCATGGACCATATGAGATGTTCCAGGAGTTGAAGTTAATATTTCAAGCAAATACCCGAGTTGAGAGATATGAAGTCTCCAACAAGTTCTATAGCGAAAAGATGGAGGAGAATCGCTCAACTAGTGAGCATGTGCTCAGATTGTCTGGGTACTACAATCGCTTGAATCAAGTGGGAGTTAATCTTCCAGATAAGATAGTGATTGACAGAATTCTCTAGTCACCATCACCAAGTTAGTAGAACTTCGTGATGAACTATAATATGCAAGGGATAACAAAAACAACTCCCAAGCTCTTCATGATGCTGAAATCAACAAAGGTAGAAATCAAGAAAAACATCAAGTGTTGATGGTTGACAAGATCACTAGTTTCAAGAAAAGGGCAGAGGGAAGAAGGGGAACTTCAAGAAGAACAGCAAGCAAGTTGCTGCTCAAGTGAAGAAGCCCAAGTCTGGTCCTAAGCCTGAGACTAAGTGCTTCTACTGCAAAGGGACTGGTCACTGGAAGCGGAACTACCCCAAGTGATTGGCGGATAAGAAGGATGGCAAAATGAACATAAGTATATTTGATATACATGTTATTGATGTGTACTGTACTAGTGTTTATAGCAAACCTTCAATATTTGATACTGGTTCAATTGCTAAGATTAGTAACTCGAAACGGGAGTTGCAGAATAAATAGAGACTAGTTGAGGGTGAAGTGACGATGTTTGTTGGAAGTGGTTCCAAGATTGATATGATCATCATCGCACACTCCCTATAATTTCGAGATTAGTGTTGAACCTAAATAAGTGTTATTTAGTGTTTGCGTTGAGCATGAATATGATTTGATCATGTTTATTGTAATACGGTTATTCATTTAAGTAAGAGAATAAATTGTTGTTCTGTTTATATGAATAAAACCTTATATGGTTACACACCCAATGAAAATAGTTCATTGGATCTCGATCGTAGTGATACACATAATCATAATATTGAAACCAAAAGATGCAAAGTTAATAATGATAGTGCAACTTATTTGTAGCACTGCCGTTTAGGTCATATTGGTGTAAAGCGCATGAAGAAACTCCATGCTGATGGGTTTTGGAATCACTTGATTATGAATCAGTTGATGCTTGCGAACCATGCCTCATGGGCAAGATGACTAAGACTCTGTTCTTCGGAACAATGGAGCGAGCAACAGATTTGTTGGAAATCATTCATACTGATGTATGTGGTCCGATGAATATTGAGGCTCGCGACAAGTATCATTATTTTCTGATCTTCACAGATGATTTGAGCAGATATGAGTATATCTACTTGATGAAACATAAGTCTGAAACATTTGAAAATTTCAAAGAATTTCAGAGTGAAGTGAAAAATCATCGTAACAAGAAAATAAAGTTTCTACGATCTGATCGTAGAGAAGAGTATTTGAGTTACGAGTTTGGCCTTCAGTTAAAAACAATGTGAAATAGTTTCACTACTCATGCCACCTGGAACACCACAATATAATGGTGTGTCCGAACGTCATAACCGTACTTTATTGGATATAGTGCAATCTATGGTGTATCTTACCAATCTACCACTATCGTTTTGGGGTTATGCATTAGAGACAGCTGCATTCACGTTAAATAGGGCACCATCAAAATCTGTTGAGACGACGCCTTATGAACTGTGGTTTGGCAAGAAACCAAAGTTGTTGGTTCTTAAAGTTTGGGGTTATGATGCTTATGTGAAAAAGTTTCAACCTGATAAGCTCAAACCCAAATCGGAGAAATGTGTCTTCATAGGATATCCAAAGGAAACTATTGGATACACCTTCTATCACAGATCCGAAGGCAAGACTTTTGTTGCCAAATTCGGAAACTTTCTAGAGAAGGAGTTTCTCTCGAAAGAAGTGAGTGGGGGGAAATTAGAAAACTTGATAAGGTAATTGTACCTTCTCCCTTATTGGAAAGAAGTTCATCACAGAAATTCTGTTCTTGCTACTACTACACCAATTAGTGAGGAAGCTAATGATGATGATCATGTAACTTTAGATCAAGTTACTACTGAATCCCGTAGGTAAACCAGAGTTAAATCCGCACCAGAGTGGTACGGTAATCCTGTTCTGGAAGTCATGTTACTAGACCATGACGAACTTGCGAACTATGAGGAAGCGATGATGAGCCCAGATTCTGTGAAATGGTTTGAGGCCAAAAAATCTGAGATGGGATCCATGTATGAGAACAAAGTATGGACTTTGGTTGACTTGCCCGATGATCGGAAAGCCATAGAAAATAAATGGATCTTCAAGAGGAAGACGGATGCTGATAGTAGTTTTACTATCTAGCAAAGCTAGAATTGTCGCAAAAAGGTTTTTGACAAGTTCAAGGTGTTGACTACGATGAGAGTTTCTCACTCGTATCTATGCTTGAGTCTATCCGAATCATGTTAGTAATTGCCGCATTTTATGAAATCTGGCAAATAGATAAACAAAACTGCATTCCTTAATGGATTTATTAAAGAAGAGTTGTATATGATGCAACCAGAAGGTTTTGTCAATCCGAGAGGTGCTAACAAATTGTGCAAGCTCCAGCGATCCATCTGTGGACTGGTGCAGGCATCTCGGAGTTGGAATATACGCTTTGATGAGTTGATCAAAGCATATAGTGTTATACAGACTTGCGGTGAAACCTGTATTTACAAGAAAGTGAGTGGGAGCACTACAACATTTTTGATAAGTATATGTGAATGACATATTTTTGATCGGAAATAATGTAGAATTATTCTGTAAAGCATAAAGGAGTGTTTGAAAGGAGTTTTTCAAAGAAAGACTTCGGTGAAGCTGCTTACATATTGAGCTTCAAGATCTATAGAGATAGATCAAGACGCTTGATAAGTTTTTTTCAATGAGTACATACCTTGACAAGATTTTGAAGTAGTTCAAAATGGAGCAGTCAAAGAAAGAGTTCTTGCCTGTATTACAAGGTGTGAAGTTGAGTAAGACTCAAAGCCCGACCACGGCAGAAGATAGAAAGAGAATGAAAGTCATTCCCTATGCCTTGGCCATAGGTTCTATAAAGTATGGCATGCTGTATACCAGATCTATTGTGTACCCTGCACTGATTTGGCAAGGGAGTACAATAGTGATCTAGGAGTAGATCACTAGACAGCGGTCAGAATTATCCTTAGTGAAATAAGGATATGTTTCTCGATTATGGACGTGACAAAAAGGTTCGCCGTAAAGGGTTACGTTGATGCAAGTTTTAACACTGATCTGGATGACTCTAAGTCTCGATCTAGATACATATTGAAAGTGGGAACAACTAGCTAGAGTAGCTCCGTGCAGAGCATTGTAGACATAGAAAATTGCAAAATACATAACGGATCTGAATGTGAAAGACCGTTGACTAAGATTCTCACACAAGCAAAACATGATCACACCTTAGTAATCTTTGGGTGTTAATCGCATAGCGATGTGAACTAGATTACCAAATCTAGTAAACCCTTTGGGTGTTGGTCACATGGCGATGTGAACTATGGGTGTTAATCACATGATGATGTGAACTATCGATGTTAATCACATAGTGATGTGATCTAGATTATTGACTCTAATGCATGTGGGAGACTGAAGGAAATATGCCCTAGAGACAATAATAAAGTTATTATTTATTTCCTTATTTCATGATAAATGTTTATTATTCATGCTAGAATTGTATTAACCGGAAACATAATACATGTGTGGATACATAGACAAACAAAGTGTCACTAGTATGCCTCTACTTGACTAGCTCGTTAATCAAAGATGGTTATGTTTCCTAACCATAGACAAAGGAGTTGTTATTTGATTAATGGGATCACATCATTAGTTGAATGATCTGATTGATATGACCCATTCCATTAGCTTAGCACCCGATCGTTTAGTATGTTGCTATTGCTTTCTTCATGACTTATACATGTTCCTATAACTATGAGATTATGCAACTCCCGTTTACCGGAGGATCACTTTGGGTACTACCAAACGTCACAACGTAACTGGGTGATTATAAAGGAGTACTACAGGTGTCTCCAAAGGTACATGTTGGGTTGGCGTATTTCGAGATTAGGTTTTGTCACTCCGATTGTCGGAGAGGTATCTCTGGGCCCTCTCAGTAATGCACATCACATAAGCCTTGCAAGCATTACAACTAATATGTTAGTTGTGAGATGATGTATTACGGAACAAGTAAAGAGACTTGCCGGTAACGAGATTGAACTAGGTATTGGATACCGACGATCGAATCTCGGGCAAGTAACATACCGATGACAAAGGGAACAACGTATGTTGTTATGCGGTCTGACCGATAAAGATCTTCGTAGAATATGTAGGAGCCAATATGGGCATCCAGGTCCAGCTATTGGTTATTGACCAGAGACGTGTCTCGGTCATGTCTACATTGTTCTCGAACCCGTAGGGTCCGCACGCTTAAGGTTATGATGACAGTTATATTATGAGTTTATGCATTTTGATGTACCGAAGGTTTTTTGGAGTCCCGGATGTGATCACGGACATGACGAGGAGTCTCGAAATGGTTGAGACGTAAAGATTGATATATTGGAAGCCTATGTTTGGATATCGGAAGTGTTTCGTGTGAAATCGGGATTTTACCGGAGTACCGGGAGGTTACCGGAACCCCCCGGGAGCTATATGGGCCTTAGTGGGCTTTAGTGGAAAGGAGAAAGGGGCAGCCCAAGGTGGTTGTGCGCCTCCTCCCTTCCCCTAGTCCTATTAGGACTAGGAGAGGTGGCCGGCCCCCTCTCTCTCTTTCCCCCCTCAAGGAATCCTATTCCAACTAGGATTGGGGGGGAATCCTACTCCCAGAGGGAGTAGGACTCTCCTGGCGCGCCACACCTTGGCCGGCCAGCCTCCCCCCTCTAGTCCTTTATATACTGAGGCAAAGGCACCCCAGAAACACACAAGTTGATCCACGTGATCTATTCCTTAGCCGTGTGCGGTGCCCCCAGCCACCATATTCCTCGATAATACTGTAGCGGAGTTTAGGCGAAGCCCTGCTGCTGTAGTTTATCAAGATCGTCACCACGCCGTCGTGCTGACGGAACTCTTCCCCGACACTTTGCTGGATCGGAGTCCGGGGATCGTCATCGAGCTAAACGTGTGCTCGAACTCGGAGGTGCCGTAGTTTGGGTGCTTGATCGGTTGGATCATGAAGACGTACGACTACTTCCTCTACGTCGTGTCAGCGCTTCCGCAGTCGGTCTGCGTTGGGTACGTAGACAACACTCTCCCCTCTTGTTGCTATGCATCAGATGATCTTGCGTGTGCATTGGAATTTTTTTGAAATTACTACGAAACCCAACATTCAGGGCAGACAACACGTTCTTCAATAGCTCCAGGAACCCCTACTCAAGGGAAAGGATGTCGTCAGATTGGTTCTGGAGCTATCCTCAGCGAAGCTATTACTCTTGCATTCTTTACAACCAAGGTCGCATCTTCCCACACAAGCGCCTTGACGTTGAAGCTATAGCTGGTCTGCCCTGTCTAGAAGAAGCGTTGGATTGCTTCAAGCAAGTGGGTCTGCTGCAGTTTGTTACTGATGAAGAGCATTGGAATGAAGAGCTGCTGCTACAATTATATGCCACACTTCACATCAAAGGGTACAGCAGAGATCCAAAGACTTGGGTCCTGGAGTGGATGACTGGCAACGTTCATCATGAAGCCAATGCATTTGAGATCATTGAGCTCACTGGCTTGCCCACTCCTGGCGATCTCTTCGAGCAAGGCTGTCAGCTGCATGCTGAAGCTATTGAGAGCATCTTTCAGCGGCCAGAACCTGATATGAGTCAAATGCTCAGCATGATGAAGCCATTGCCCCAAGATGCTGCTTATCCCACAGAGTTCTTCGTTGAAGACCTTGAGTACCTGCCCAGAACCATCTATCACATCATCAGGCGAACTCTTTGGCCTATCAAAGGGCACTCTCCAAATGCCAAGCTTCAGGGTGCAATGAAGACTTTGGTCTTCAATATACTTCATGGCAAATGCTTCAATGCACAGTACTTCTTCATACGCCAACTTGCTGCATCAGGCATTGATCTGTTTGGTTTGAAGTTCTACGCCCATTGGGTCATGCGGCTGATCAAGCTACACTCCGCCATCTCGTATCAGCCCTCAGCCCGCAACCATCGGATCTTCTTGCCTGACGTGGACATGTCTACTGAAGCCATATATTCTGAGCCTGCCAAGCAACCTCTAAGTCTTCAGAATGCAGACCATCAGAGTTTTACTCAGAACGTTGAAGGCGTTGAAGCAGTTTCTCGGGTGTATCCTTTGGCTGGCACTACACGTGCACCACACCCTGCTTCCACTGAAGTCACTGATAGTGCCACTGCTCCAAGACCCATGAAGCGCACTCGTGTTCTCAACGACCAAGAGCTTCTTGTGGCTCTACATCAAAAACAGGATAGGCATCATGACTGGCTGAAGCGTCAGATGAAAAGCCTCTTGGTGGATGTTAATCGCACACGAAATCTTGCCACCAAGAATGCTTTCGTTGCCCATGAAACCTGTCGCTGCACATGGAAAGGGCTCACGATGATGTGTTCTGAAGCTGATCTTCAAGAGGATGGCTTCTCTGAGAGATTCAAGTTTGACTCCACACCTCCTCGAAGGGCTGTGCTGCTAGGAACTCCATCCCTTGAAGACTCTGAGTTATCTTCCTCTGCTGCCACAGTGACTGCCAGAATTATTAAGGAAGAAGATGATGCTACTTCACCGCCACCTCCTTCAGCACCTCCAAGCTCTTCTGCACCGCCAAACAACACCAACAACCCTGCTACTTCACCTACTCCTCATGGGAACGAGTAGAGGCTCTATGTCTTCAAACCTTTTTGGTCATTACTTACAAAAGGGGGAGAAGCATATGAGATTGATAGTCTTCAAGCGGGTCCATATGGGCGGGTGCTTTATATTTTGCTTCGTGCTTACAACTCTCGTTTTTGCTACATTTGGTTCTTATGAGTTGTAACACTTAAACTAGTTGGTCGTCTGCTACTTATTTGCCACCATGTTGTGCGATGATAAATTCCGCATGTGCGACGATAAATTCCGCACTTAGCTCATTCTGCAGACGTCCATTTTCCATTATGCATGTCATTATCTTCATATACTTTCACATGCATAGTGGATTGTCATCATAAGTTGAAGTGGATCTCCACAAGTACAACCTGCCATGTGCATTTGCATTCCAAAAGCAAATTAACTTATATGCACATCTTCAGGGGGAGCCCTTGCAACTTATGAAGACAATTCCTTATCCTTTACAATTTCACAGATTATATTCTCCATTGAAAACTTCAACTAGTTTGTCATCAATCACCAAAAAGGGGGAGATTGTAAGTGCATCTAGTGCCATCCCTAGTTGGTTTTGGAGTATTGACGACAAACCTAGTTGAGGGACTAATGTGTTTGTGAGAATTGCAGGATAACACAGGTAGAAGTCCCTCATTGATTCGGTTTTACTACCAGAGATGACCCCTAAAAATGTATGAAGACATTGAAGTCAAAGGTGGTATATGAAGATATTCACATTGAAGACTATGACAAGAGAAGACACTATATGAAGCCTATGGAGCTCCAAGACTTAGATCTTTCGTAGTTCTTTTTCTTTTGTGTTGAGTCATAGGAACCACCGTACTGTTAAGTGGGGTCCAAGAGAACCAGTCAGAATGACTGAAGTGATGCCTAAACCAAAAAACCTATGTCTTCGAGTGAAGACTATGAGAGCGAATCTTGTCCAGAGTCGGACAAGTCAGCTTTGCTTGTAGCCCAAGTAAAGTTGCCGTGTGAGTTTGAAACCTGACCGTTGGAACACGTGTCAGTTCCTTAGTGACCCAGGGTCATTTCGGACAAATCAGGTCGGGTTGCCAAGTGGCTATAAATAGCCCACCCCCTACAACCATAAACGGTTGGCTGCTCAGATTGAAAGTACGGCTTTTGTCGTTTGAGAGCAACCCACCTCGAAGCCTTTGAGAGAGAATTCCTTGCAAGGATAAAGCCCTAACCACCAGAGCCAGAGAGAATTGGGCATCACTTAAGTCTTCTTGTCTGTGTGATCTGAAGACTTATTACACTTGAGGATTGTGCATCCTCCAGCCGGTTAGGCTTCGCGTTATGAGCTTCCAAGAGACATTGTGGATTGCCAGTGAACGAAGTCTGTGAAGGTTTGGGAGTCTACCTTGAAGACTTACCAGAGTGATTGGGCGAGGTCTATGTGACCTTAGATCAAGGAGAATACGGTGAGGACTGGGTGTCCTGAGCTGCATGTTCAGGACTGGGTGTTCGGGACTGTGTGTCCTAAGGTTTAAATACCTAGCCGCTCCAACCAGACGTACAGTTGTCACAGCAACTGGAGCTAGTTCAACAAATCATTGTCTTCAACGAGTCACTGGTTTCATCTTCACTTCACTTTACTTACTGTTACACCTTGTGAAGTCATTGTATGTTTGCTCTATCATTTGTCTTCACTGAGTGACTGCGTGTTCTGTTTGGCTTCACAATATCTTCCTACCTGATCCTTACTACCTAGCTGCTATTAGTCTTTGTGCTTTCACTTCATTGAATACTTGACTATGGTTTGCCTAGTGTAGTCTACCTTCCGCTGCATGGTAATAGGTTTAATTTTATCATTTGTCTTCAAAACTTCTATGTTCTGAAGACTTTCATAAAAATCGCCTATTCACCCCCCCCCTCTAGTCGATATAACGCACTTTCAAAACTCATATGCTTCTCCCCCTTTTGTCAGTAAGGACCAAAAAGGTTTGAAGACATAGAGCATCTACTCGTTCCCATGAGGAGTAGGTGAAGCAGCAGGGTCGTCGGTGTTGTTAGGCGGTACAGACGAACTCGGGGCAGTGTCGATGCATGCAGAAGTAGGGGGCGGTGAAGTAGCATCGTCTTCATCATCGATGACACGTGCATTCACTGTTGCAGTAGAGGAGGAGAACTCAAGAGACTTCAAGAGATGGAGTACGCCACAGCACAGTCCTTCATGGAGGTGTTGAGTCAAACTTTGATAACGACCAAACCTCGTGGCGAGATCCGATCCGTTGTTGCGGTCCGACCTTTCACAACACTCCACCTTCAGCAGTAGTAACCTCTCGTCCACGCACGCGATGTACGCGAAATAGAGGGATTGAACCTTACGATTCAGCACGAGAAAACCAATCTCGACGACAGCACTCACGCGCAAAACAATTTCCACGAAGAGAAACCGCAACAAAGAGGTTTTCTAAAGCTTCCTCCAAAACTTAGGGATTTTTAGATAGCTTCCCCTAAAACTCGATACGGGTGTCTACCCTAAAAACACATCGTGTTTATTATCAAAATATAACCTGTCCATACATTGACCATACTATGGCTATTTATACTAGTATAGCCGACCCATCTAACAAGAATTACACGCACGCAAGATTTCCAAACATACTGGACTCCTACTTGATTTAAACTGATTTGCCTTTTATATCTTGGCATGTACCCAAAAGACCTACTACAAATAATGATTGACTCTGGTACTATTTGTGCGCTTGTGAATTTAGTTTTTCTAGCCAGTGGCCCCCATCCAGCTTCCTTTAAACAAGCTATTCCATGTAAGAGACGTCTTAGTGCCTGCAACCTTGATTGATCTGGTGGTCGTGGTCTCCCAAAGTAGTAGTAGCAGCTGCCATGGACACCTTTGTTATTCTTATTTCTTTGCTTTGCATGGACGTGTACTTGGCTCAAGTAAAACAAATCTCCTCCCGATTCCCATGTAAAATATCTAGCACTCAATTCTGGTTGATACACACACGTACATGTCACATTAATTAGCTCCTCCTCATCCTTGTTTTTAAGCTTCATGTAACTTGACACGTACAGATCTCGGGCCTCTAATTCATTGACCTGTGCCAAAGCCTCATGATCACTGAAAACACTAGCATTACTCATGGCCACATCATCCTCTCCCCCTTGAAATGAAACCGGAACAACGACCCTAAAAATATCAGCATCATCAACCTTCTTGTTTACTTCTGATTCAGCTTGAGCAATATCTCGCTTCTTGCGATCAGCCATATATTTCTCCGATGTATATGAGTCAACTGGTAGAAATCGTCCCTTCCAAACAAACAAAAATTCCCCAAGAGAATGATAAGTTAATTGTCTCTTGTCTGTCCATGGTTTGCCTAGTAGTAGAGAGCAAGCATGCATGTGCATAGGAAGCACGTCACACATGACCAGATCATCATATCCAGACAAAGTAAATTTTACCTCAACATGATGCTTGATCATGACAAACTTGTCCTTCCACCAAAGCTCATATGGTTCTAGATGTTCAGTTAACGGCAAGTGCAAAGTATCAACCACAGTCTGACTCACCAAATTCATATTGGAAGAGCAATTCATCAATGTTGAACAACTCGTTGGCCCTACACGCACACGCGTAAAGCATTTGTACCACGGCAAAGCACGCAATGGATCCTTCTCCACCGTCATCATCATTTGCGAGCTACAATCTTTTCTCATGATAAAAACAATCTTCAATAGTAACTCGAAGAAAAATATTGTGTCGTGAAAAAACTTTGCTCTGATACCACCTGATAACGACCACACCTCGTGGCGAGATCCGATCCGTTGTTGCGGTCCGACCTTTCACGATACTCCACCTTCAGCAGTAGTAACCTCTCATCCGCGCATGCGATGTACGTGAAATAGAGGGATTGAACCTTAGGATTCAGCACGAGAAAACCAATCTCGACGACATCACTCACGCGCAAAACAATTTCCACGAAGAGAAATCGCAACAAAGAGGTTTTCTAAAGCTTCCTCCAAAACTTAGGGATTTTTAGATTGCTTCCCCCAAAACTCGATACGGGTGTCTACCCTAAAAACACATTGTGTTTATTATCAAAATATAACCTGTCCATACATTGACCGTACTATGGCTATTTATACTTGTACAGCCGACCCATCTAACAAGAATTACACGCACGTAGATTTCCAAACATACTGGACTCCTACTTGATTTAAACTGATTTGCCTTTTATATCTTGGCATGTACCCAAAAGACCTACTACAAATAACGATTGACTCTGGTACTATTTGTGCGCTTGTGAATTTAGTTTTTCTAGCCGGTGGCCCACATCCAGCTTCCTTTAAACAAGCTATTCCACGTAAGAGACGTCTTAGTGCCTGCAACCTTGATTGATCTGGTGGTCGTGGTCTCCCAAAGTAGTAGTAGCAGCTGCCATGGACACCTTTGTTATTCTTTTTTCTTTGGTTTGCATGGACGTGTACTTGGCTCAAGTAAAACAAATCTCCTCCCGATTCCCATGTAAAATATCTAGCACTCAATTCTGGTTGATACACACACATACATGTCACATTAATTAGCTCCTCCTCATCCTTATTTTTAAGCTTCATGTAACTTGACACGTACAGATCTCGGGCCTCTAATTCATTGACCTGTGCCAAAGCCTCATGATCACTGAAAACACTAGCATTACTCATGGCCACATCATCCTCTCCCCCTTGAAATGAAACCGTCCTCGGTTTCGAGTTAATCTCATCAACAATATTATTATTTGCAGGCTGAACAACGACCCTAAAAATATCAGCATCTTCAACCTTCTTGTTTACTTCCTATTCAGCTTGAGCAATATCTCGCTTCTTGCGATCAGCCATATATTTCTCCGATGTATATGAGTCAACTGGTAGAAATCGTCCCTTCCGAACAAACGAAAATTCCCCAAGAGAATGATAAGTTAATTGTCTCTTGTCTGTCCATGGTTTGCCTAGTAGTAGAGAGCAAGCATGCATGTGCATAGGAAGCACGTCACACATGACCAGATCATCATATCCAGACAAAGTAAATTTTACCTCAACACGATGCTTGATCATGACAAACTTGTCCTTCCACCAAAGCTCATATGGTTCTAGATGTTCAGTTAATGGCAAGTGCAAAGTATCAACCACAGTCTGACTCACCAAATTCATATTGGAATAGCAATTCATCAATGTTGAACAACTCGCTGGCCCTACACGCACACGCGTAAAGCATTGTTACCACGACAAAGCACGCAATGGATCCTTCTCCACCGTCATCATCATTTGCGAGCTACAATCTTTTCTCATGATAAAAACAATCTTCAATAGTAACTCGAAGAAAATATTGTGTCGTGAAAAACCTTTGCTCTGATACCACCTGATAACGACCAAACCTCGTGGCGAGATCCGATCCGTTGTTGCGGTCTGACCTTTCACGACACTCCACCTTCAGCAGTAGTAACCTCTCGTCCGCGCACGCGATGTACGCGAAATAGAGTGATTGAACCTTACGATTCAGCACGAGAAAACCAATCTCGACGACATCACTCACGCGCAAAACAATTTCCACGAAGAGAAATCGCAACAAAGAGGTTTTCTAAAGCTTCCTCCAAAACTTAGGGATTTTTAGATATCTTTCCCCAAAACTCGATACGGGTGTCTACCCTAAAAACACATCGTGTTTATTATCAAAATATAACCTGTCCATACATTGACCGTACTATGGCTATTTATACTAGTATAGCCGACCCATCTAACAAGAATTACACGCATGCAAGATTTCCAAACATACTGGACTCCTACTTGATTTAAACTGATTTGCCTTTTATATCTTGGCATGTACCCAAAAGACCTACTACAAATAACGATTGACTCTGGTACTATTTGTGCACTTGTGAATTTAGTTTTTCTAGCCGGTGGCCCCCATCCAGCTTCCTTTAAACAAGCTATTCCACGTAAGAGACGTCTTAGTGCCTGCAACCTTGATTGATCTGGTGGTCGTGGTCTCCCAAAGTAGTAGTAGCAGCTGCCATGGACACCTTTGTTATTCTTATTTCTTTGGTTTGCATGGACGTGTACTTGGCTCAAGTAAAATAAATCTCCTCCCGATTCCCATGTAAAATATCTAGCACTCAATTCTGGTTGATACACACACGTACATGTCACATTAATTAGCTCCTCCTCATCCTTGTTTTTAAGCTTCATGTAACTTGACACGTACAGATCTCGGGCCTCTAATTCATTGACCTGTGCGAAAGCCTCATGATCACTGAAAACACTAGCATTACTCATGGCCACATCATCCTCTCCCCCTTGAAATGCAACCGTCCTCGGTTTCGAGTTAATCTCATCAACAATATTATTATTTGCAGGCTGAACAACGACCCTAAAAATATCAGCATCTTCAACCTTCTTGTTTACTTCCGATTCAGCTTGAGCAATATCTCGCTTCTTGCGATCAGCCATATATTTCTCCGATGTATATGAGTCAACTGGTAGAAATCGTCCCTTCCGAACAAACGAAAATTCCCCAAGAGAATGATAAGTTAATTGTCTCTTGTCTGTCCATGGTTTGCCTAGTAGTAGAGAGCAAGCATGCATGTGCATAGGAAGCACGTCACACATGACCAGATCATCATATCCAGACAAAGTAAATTTTACCTCAACACGATGCTTGATCATGACAAACTTGTCCTTCCACCAAAGCTCATATGGTTCTAGATGTTCAGTTAACGGCAAGTGCAAAGTATCAACCACAGTCTGACTCACCAAATTCATATTGGAATAGCAATTCATCAATGTTGAACAACTCGCTGGCCCTACACGCACACGCGTAAAGCATTGGTACCACGGCAAAGCACGCAATGGATCCTTCTCCATCGTCATCATCATTTGTGAGCTACAATCTTTTCTCATGATAAAAACAATCTTCAATAGTAACTCGAAGAAAAATATTGTGTCGTGAAAAACCTTTGCTCTGATACCACCTGATAACGACCAAACCTCGTGGCGAGATCCGATCCGTTGTTGCGGTCCGACCTTTCACGACACTCCACCTTCAGCAGTAGTAACCTCTCGTCCGCGCACGCGATGTACACGAAATAGAGGGATTGAACCTTACGATTCAGAACGAGAAAACCAATCTCGACGACATCACTCACGCGCAAAACAATTTCCACGAAGAGAAATCGCAACAAAGAGGTTTTCTAAAGCTTCCTCCAAAACTTAGGGATTTTTAGATAGCTTTCCCCAAAACTCGATACGGGTGTCTACCCTAAAAACACATCGTGTTTATTATCAAAATATAACCTGTCCATACATTGACCGTACTATGGCTATTTATACTAGTATAGCCGACCCATCTAACAAGAATTACACGCACGCAAGATTTCCAAACATACTGGACTCCTACTTGATTTAAACTGATTTGCCTTTTATATCTTGGCATGTACCCAAAAGACCTACTACAAATAACGATTGACTCTGGTACTATTTGTGCGCTTGTGAATTTAGTTTTTCTAGCCGGTGGCCCCCATCCAGCTTCCTTTAAACAAGCTATTCCACGTAAGAGACGTCTTAGTGCCTGCAACCTTGATTGATCTGGTGGTCGTGGTCTCCCAAAGTAGTAGTAGCAGCTGCCATGGACACCTTTGTTATTCTTATTTCTTTGGTTTGCATGGACGTGTACTTGGCTCAAGTAAAATAAATCTCCTCCCGATTCCCATGTAAAATATCTAGCACTCAATTATGGTTGATACACACACATACATGTCACATAATTAGCTCCTCCTCATCCTTGTTTTTAAGCTTCATGTAACTTGACACGTACAGATCTCGGGCCTCTAATTCATTGACCTGTGCCAAAGCCTCATGATCACTGAAAACACTAGCATTACTCATGGCCACATCATCCTCTCCCCCTTGAAATGAAACCGTCCTCGGTTTCGAGTTAATCTCATCAACAATATTATTATTTGCAGGCTGAACAACGACCCTAAAAATATCAGCATCTTCAACCTTCTTGTTTACTTCCGATTCAGCTTGAGCAATATCTCGCTTCTTGTGATCAGCCATATATTTATCCGATGTATATGAGTCAACTGGTAGAAATCGTCCCTTCCGAACAAACAAAAATTCCCCAAGAGAATGATAAGTTAATTGTCTCTTGTCTGTCCATGGTTTGCCTAGTAGTAGAGAGCAAGCATGCATGTGCATAGGAAGCACATCACACATGACCAGATCATCATATCCAGACAAAGTAAATTTTACCTCAACACGATGCTTGATCATGACAAACTTGTCCTTCCACCAAAGCTCATATGGTTCTAGATGTTCAGTTAACGGCAAGTGCAAAGTATCAACCACAGTCTGACTCACCAAATTCATATTGGAATAGCAATTCATCAATGTTGAACAACTCGCTGGCCCTACACGCACACGCGTAAAGCATTGGTACCACGGCAAAGCACGCAATGGATCCTTCTCCACCGTCATCATCATTTGCGAGCTATAATCTTTTCCCATGATAAAAACAATCTTCAATAGTAACTCGAAGAAAAATATTGTGTCGTGAAAAACCTTTGCTCTGATACCACCTGATAACGACCAAACCTCGTGGCGAGATCCGATCCGTTGTTGCGGTCCGACCTTTCACGACACTCCACCTTCAGCAGTAGTAACCTCTCGTCCGCGCACGCGATGTACGCGAAATAGAGGGATTGAACCTTACGATTCAGCACGAGAAAACCAATCTCGACGACATCACTCACGCGCAAAACAATTTCCACGAAGAGAAATCGCAACAAAGAGGTTTTCTAAAGCTTCCTCCAAAACTTAGGGATTTTTAGATAGCTTCCCCCAAAACTCGATACGGGTGTCTACCCTAAAAACACATCGTGTTTATTATCAAAATATAACCTATCCATACATTGACCATACTATGGCTATTTATACTAGTATAGCCGACCCATCTAACAAGAATTACACGCACGCAAGATTTCCAAACATACTGGACTCCTACTTGATTTAAACTGATTTGCCTTTTATGTCTTGGCATGTACCCAAAAGACCTACTACAAATAACGATTGACTCTGGTACTATTTGTGCGCTTGTGAATTTAGTTTTTCTAGCCGGTGGCCCCCATCCATCTTCCTTTAAACAAGCTGTTCCATGTAAGAGACGTCTTAGTGCCTGCAACCTTGATTGATCTGGTGGTCGTGGTCTCCCAAAGTAGTAGTAGCAGCTGCCATGGACACCTTTGTTATTCTTATTTCTTTGGTTTGCATGGACGTGTACTTGGCTCAAGTAAAACAAATCTCCTCCCGATTCCCATGTAAAATATCTAGCACTCAATTCTGGTTGATACACACACATACATGTCACATTAATTAGCTCCTCCTCATCCTTGTTTTTAAGCTTCATGTAACTTGACACGTACAGATCTCGGGCCTCTAATTCATTGACCTGTGCCAAAGCCTCATGATCACTGAAAACACTAGCATTACTCATGGCCACATCAAACTTGAAGCGTTCAGAGAAGCCATCCTCTTGAAGATAAATCTTCAGAACACATAAGCGTCAGCACTTTCCATGTACGCCGACAAGTTTCATGGGCAACAAAGGCATTCTTGGTGGCAAGGTTGTGAATCCTGTTTACGTCCACCAAGAGGCTTTGCATTTGGCGCTTCAGCCAGTCATGATGCTTATCCTGTTTCTGATGAAGGGCAACCAGAAGCTCTCGGTCATTGAGAACACGAGATCGCTTCTTGGGCCGTTGGGCAATGGTGCTTTCAGCGGCTTCGGCGAGGGCAGGATGAGGTGCATGTGTAGTGCCAGCCAGAGGATAAACATGAGTGACTGCTTGAACTCCTTCAATGTTTTGAGAGAAGCTTTGATTCTCAGCATTCTGAAGACTAAGAGGCTCCTTGGCAGGCTCTGGATAGATGGCTTCAACTAACATATCGACGTCAGGCAGAAAGATCCGATGATTGCGAGCAGAGGGCTGATAGGTGACAGCTGAGTGTAGTTTGATCAGCCGCATAATCCATGGAGTGTAAAACTTCAAGCCAAAGAGATCAGATCCTGATGCAGCAAGTTGACGGATGAATAAGTCTTATGCATTGAAGCTTTTGCCATGAAGAATATGAAAGACCAACATCTTCATTGTGCCTTCTAACTTTGCATGTGGATTCCCTTTGATGGGCCAGAGAGTTCGCCTTATGATGTGATAGATAGTGCGTGGCAGATACTCAAGGTCTTCAACAAAGAACTCCTTAGGATATTCAGCATCTGGAGGCAAAGGATTCATCATGCTAAGCATCTGACTCATATTGCGCTCGGGCTTGTGGAAGATGCTTTCCATAGCAGCACTGTGAAGCTGACAACCAGGTTCATACAGATCTCCTGGAGTGGGCAGGCCAGTAAGCTCAATGATATCAAAGGCTTTGGCTTCATGATGAACATTGCCTGTCATCCACTCAAGGACCCAAGTCTTCGGATCCCTGTTGTAGCCACGAATATGAAGAGTGGCATAGAATTGGAGCAGCAATTCTTCATTCAAGTGCTCCTTATCAGTGACGAACTGCAGCAAGCCAGACTCTCTGAAGCAATCCAGAGCTTCTTCCAAACAAGGCAGACCAGTTATGGCTTCAGTGTCAAGACGCATATGTGGGAAAATGCGACCTTGATTGTATAACATGCATGAGTAATAACTGCGCTGCTGATAGCTCCAGAAACGATCAGAAGATATTCTTGCCTTAGTGTAGGGGTTCTTGGCGCTATCAAAGAAGGTGTTGTGTGCCTTGAAGCCATTGATATTAAAAGATCCGGGTGCAGATGCAGTACCTGGAAACCTGGGCAACCTTGACATTGGCTTCTGAACCTGAGGCATGTGCTCAACGTGATAGTCAAACTGAGGACCAGCAGCAGGCGGAGGAGTCAGAAAAGGCCATTTGACAGTGATAAGTTGGCCATGATTGAATGCTTGCTCGATAGTGTGTGGCCTTGGTGGCGGAACAGGAGCAATGGCATCAACAGAGGCGTCAGGCTGCACATTTGTTGCAGGTGCATCATTGGCTTCATGGACCTCTGGCACAGTGTTAGGTGCAGGCTCCACAATGTCTTCAGCCATGACCACGTCATTGGCTTCAGTGGTGTTAGTGGTGACAGCCTCAGGATTCTCAACCTCCACTTCAGAAGCTGGAGGATCGGTCACGTTCTCCTCGAGAACAACATCTTGGTGAGACAGGGGTGTAGCAACTCTTGGGGCTTCTTCTTCATCGGCTGATGCAGCCGGAACATCTTCAGCCATTTTGGCTTCGGATTCAGAGGCAGTCACAGTAGGAGTGGCATCTGGGAACACCTGACGTGCAATAGATTGGTGGTGTACTTCTCCTTCTGAGACGCTCGAAAGAGGGACTTGGGGCCTTGGTCCTTTGCGAAGCCTGCGTAACGCTGGCGACGCCTGTGAAGATGGAGTTGGCTGGGCCTCAAAGTCATCTTCTTCTTCTTGCACGGGTGGTGTGACTTGTTGTTGGGGAGTACTTGGGGTGTCTTGTTGTTGTGGGTGATCAGCCCATGATGCATCCTGAGCAATTGGCGTCAGAGGACGACCAATGCCGATGAGTTCGCTATTCGTGAGAACAGGCGATGATACCAAGTTGTGCTCGATCTGAGGAAGAACTACATCATCTTCAACATTGTCATGGTGACCAATGTCTTCAGCAGCGGTGGGGTCAACTGCTGGAATGTCTTCAGCTTCAGGAGCCTCTGTGGAAGCAGGCTCATGAACTACTATCCGTCGTTCTTGATGCGAGGAATCAGGGCGAGCAACAGAGATGGGTTCTACAACAAGGGGCTCTGTGGGAGCAGCCCAATCTTTCTTGGTTTTGCGCTTCTTCTTGGAGGAAGCGACATCAGAAGCTTCAGGATGTTTCCTTTTTCTGGCTTCAGCCTCGGCTGCCCTCGTCTTCTTCAGTTCTAAAGTGGTTAACCTGACCTTTGGCTTCGAGCCTGTCATGCTGCTTGGGAAGACTATGCGAGGTTCTTCCTGCCTTGAAGGTGCAGATTGGTCAGTTGAGGGCTTCTTCTTCTTTGCAACCATTCTGGGGTCGATGCCAGGACGACCAAGAGCCTTCTGCTTCTCAGCCTCATTGTAGGCTTGCACACACTTGTCAGCCAGGCTCTTCATGCACTCACGAGAACCTTTAGCTTCTTCACGCTTCTTGAGAAAGGCTTCCTTGAGCTCGTGCAGCATAATCTTGAAGTTTTTCACATCTTGCACGCTGAGCTTGGCCATGTGCTTCTTGAACAGAGCTTTCTCATAGTCGATCTTTTGCTTCAGCTCAGCGATGCGTTGAGCTAGAGATAGCCCAGAAGCAATGGCGCCAGTGAAGGCGACACTGAGGCCAATTGGAAGTTGCAGATCTTCAAAGCTGAGGTTGGGCGTGTCAAACCACTCATCAATGAAGTTATGGATGATTGCCACATCAAAGAGAGGCAAATCACTGAAGATCTCTGCTTCTTCCTTGCTCTTGATCAGTTGCTCAAGAGCGTCATCTACAAGATCTTCATCGCTAGACAGATCAATGGCGTCATTGCGCAGAATAGCAGCAGCAGTTAGTGCCTGATCAGTATTCTTTCTCATCTCAGTCTTCTTGGAGATGCGTGATACATCTTCAGACTGCACACTGTCTTCAGGAGGTGCAGTAGCCAGTGGCTTCGCCCGTAAGATTTTTGGTGCTAAGGCAGACTTTGAAGCTTTAGGATTCTTCAGCTTCGTTTGCTTTGGTGGTGCAGGTGCTTCGTCAGATTCAGCGTCATCTGTAGGTTGATCCACGACTGCCCCTTGAACCATAATATGAGTGATGAGACCTTCTAGGTTGTAGAAGGGCCCAACCAGATTGGGTTCAGCTTCTCGTGTGCCATCAGCACGTGGCGCAGAGGGGCCTGGGTTGAAGTCTAATCCCAATGACTTCTTGTTTTCCTTGGCAGAGTTCTGTGCAAACTGATAGTTGTGCTTGAAGAGATTGTCTTCGCGACACCATAACAATGACGATGGGTCTGCATCCGCAGGCTGTGGTCCACGGACCATGCAGGGATAGAAGCCTTGTTCAATGGCTTCATCTCTGGACCTGGGTTGAAGATTTCTGTATAGGATGTCTCCCCATGGTCGCTTGATGGCATTCTTCTCAGCACATTCCTGGGTCACAAACTTGTACTTGAACCATTGCTCGGCCCAGTATCTTCGAATCCATTGGATTCGTGTCTTGTGCTGATTGTAATCCTATTCTGGATCTGTCTTGTACAGCTCTGAGAGGTCATCAGGCAGATCTCTTGATGTTCCCCCTCGACGATGTCTGCCACCCTTCCTTGCTGATTTCTCTGTAGCCATGAACTTCAAACTGAATGGCTTCAACACGTTCAAAGGTTTCAAAGGCTTCCGCTTGCTGGTCAAACAGGAACTGGCTTCGGGAGAATTTATATGATGCTGTAAGAATTCTGCAAATGAATGCAGACTATGAGAACCAAGGGATTCTCCCACAGACATGTACCTGTGACAGCATTAAGGTGCGAGGAAAGGGGAAGAGGTCATATTTTTGAAGATAAATCAGTTTAGAAGACATTGACCTCATAGTGCGAAGACATTCACTCATAGATAGAGAGTTGGTTCCAGATTTGTACGAATCCACGAATAAGTACAAGTGAGGAATCTAACTACTTTGTGAAGCATAAGTGAACATACTAGGCATATTATGAGATGCAGTATGAAATAGATCCAACTTGTGTGAACAGAAACTGCTTGTGGTAGAAAGTGATGAATCTATAGGATCAAAGGGGCCGTAAAAAGGACGTTTTATTTACCACACGAAGAACTGCTAGACGGAGTGGGAGAGGAGGCCGAGCAGTTCGATCGTTCGTGCCCTAACTTGGCGACGGAGGACACCTACGGCGACGGCGGAGAAGACGATGTCCGCGGCCGGCGTTTAGACGGTGTCGGTGAGGTCACGACAGCTAAGCGCTTCGTCACCGGCGTTGTCGAGGGCTAGCGGTGGCGCTAGGGTTTGTGCGAGAGTGGAAGAAAGGATAATGACTATGGTGAGGCATGTATTTATAGAGACAGGGACGGCACAGTGTTATTACACAGGTGCCCCTGGCGATTCACATTTGAAGGGCACGTGGCTATCATGCAACATATCAGAGGTTGTTCCACGTTCCCATGCACGCCTGGATTGTCGGGTGGTCGTTCCCACTTCTCCGGGTTTCAGGTGAAAGGATTTAGCATTGAAACAGACTTAATATTTGTCTCTGTATCTTTTGCTGACAAGGACGTAGAGAAGATATTCGATAGTTTCAATAGAATGCATATGATTTGGAGAGATAGAGTTTGAGATAGAAAGCATAGAGAGGTTAGGGTCCGATCACATTCACTTAGTTCAAAAGATTCAACAAGAAGACATAGCTATAAGTGAATGCTGTAGAGGACAGAACACTAGTATATATATATGAGAAAGACAATCAAATCAACATAGTGAAGATATGAAGGAAATATGCCCTAGAGGCAATAATAAAGTTATTATTTATTTCCTTATATCATGATAAATGTTTATTATTCATGCTAGAATTGTATTAATCGGAAACATAATACATGTGTGAATACATAGACAAACAAAGTGTCACTAGTATGCCTCTACTTGACTAGCTCATTAATCAAAGATGGTTATGTTTCCTAACCATGAACAAAGAGTTGTTATTTGATTAATGGGATCACATCATTAGGTGAATGATCTGATTGACATGATCCATTTCCATTAGCTTAACACCCGATCGTTTAGTATGTTGCTATTGCTTTCTTCATGACTTATACATGTTCCTATGACTATAAGATTATGCAACTCCCGTTTGCCGGAGGAACACTTTGTGTGCAACCAAACGTCACAATGTAAATGGGTGATTATAAAGGTGCTCTACAGGTGTCTCCAAAGGTAGATGTTGGGTTGGCGTATTTCGAGATTAGGATTTGTCACTCCGATTGTCAGAGAGGTATCTCTGGGCCCTCTCGATAATGCACATCACATAAGCCTTGCAAGCATTACAACTAATAAGTTAGTTGTGAGATGATGCATTACGGAATGAGTAAAGAGACTTGCCGGTAACGAGATTGAACTAGGTATTGGATACCGACGAGCGAATCTCGGGCAAGTAACATACCGATGACAAAGGGAACAACGTATGTTGTTATGCGGTCTGACCGATAAAGATCTTCGTAGAATATGTAGGAGCCAATATGGGCATCCAGGTCCCGCTATTGGTTATTGACCGGAGATTTGTCTTAGTCATGTCTACATTGTTCTCGAACCATAGGGTCCGCACGCTTAATGTTACGATGACAGTTATTATGAGTTTATGCATTTTGATGTACCGAAGTTAGTTCGGAGTCCTGGATGTGATCACGGACATGACGAGGAGTCTCGAAATGGTCGAGACATAAAGATTGATATATTGGACGACTATATTCGGACACCGGAAGGGTTCCGGGGAAGTTTCGGATAAAACCGGAGCACCGGGGGGGTTACCGGAACCCCCCGGGGGGTTAATGGGCCTTATGGGCCTAATGTGGAGAAGAGGAAGGGGCTGCCAGGGCAGGCCGCGCGCCCCCTCTCCCCCTAGTCCGAATTGGACAAGGAGGGAGGGGCGGCGCCCCCCCTTTCCTTCTCTCCCTCCACCTCTCCTAGTTGGACAAGGAACGGGAGGGGAGTCCTACTCCCGGTAGGAGTAGGACTCCTCCTGCGCGCCTCCTCTAGGCCGGCTGCACCCCCCCCCTTGGATCCTTTATATACGGAGGCAGGGGGCACCCTAGGACACACAAGTTGATCTTCGTGATTGTTCCTTAGCCGTGTGCGGTGCCCCCTTCCACCATATTCCACCTCGGTCATATCGTAGTAGTGCTTAGGCGAAGCCCTGCGTCGGTAGAACATCATCATCGTCACCACGCCGTTGTGCTGACGAAACTCATCCCCGAAGCTTGGCTGGATCGGAGCCCGGGGAGCGTCATCGAGCTGTACGTGTGCCAAGAACTCGGAGGTGCCGGAGTAACGGTGCTTGGATCGGTCGGATCGGAAGACGTACGACTACTTCCTCTATGTTGCATCAACGCTTCCGTTGCGGTCTACAAGGGTATGTAGACAACACTCTCCCCTCTCGTTGCTATGCATCATCATGATCTTGCGTGTGCGTAGGAATTTTTTTGAAATTACTACGAAACCCAACAGTGGCATCCGAGCCTAGGTTTTATATGTTGATGTTATATGCACGAGTAGAACACAAGTGAGTTGTGGGCAATATAAGTCATACTGCTTACCAGCATGTCATACTTTGGTTCGGAGGTATTGTTGGATGAAGCGGCCCGGACCGACATTACGCGTACGCTTACGCGAGACCGGTTCTCCCGACGTGCTTTGCACATAGGTGGCTTGCGGGTGACAGTTTCTCCAACTTTAGTTGAATCGAGTGTGGCTACGCCCAGTCCTTGCGAAGGTTAAAACAGCACCAACTTGACAAACTATCGTTGTGGTTTTGATGCGTAGGTAAGATTGGTTCTTGCTTAAGCCTGTAGCAGCCACGTAAAAACTTGCAACAGCAAAGTAGAGGACGTCTAACTTGTTTTTGCAGGGCATGTTGTGATGTGATATGGTCAATACACGATGCTAAATTTTATTGTATGAGATGATCATGTTTTGTAACCTAGTTATCGGCAACTGGCAGGAGCCATATGGTTGTTGCTTTATTGTATGCAATGCAATCGCGTTGTAATGCTTTACTTTATCACTAAACGGTAGCGATAGTCGTGGAAGCACAAGCTCGGCGAGACGACAATGATGCTACGATGGAGATCAAGGTGTCGCGCCGGTGACGATGGTGATCACGACGGTGCTTCGGAGATGGAGATCACAAGCACAAGATGATGATGGCCATATCATATCACTTATATTGATTGCATGTGATATTTATCTTTTATGCATCTTATCTTGCTTTGATTGACGGTAGCATTATAAGATGATCTCTCACTAAATTATCAAGTAGTGGTCTCCCTGAGTATGCACCATTGCGAAAGTTCTTCGTGCTGAGACACCACGTGATGATCGGGTGTGATAGGCTCTATGTTCAAATACAACGGGTGCAAAACAGTTGCACACGCGGAATACTCAGGTTAAACTTGACGAGCCAAGCATATACAGATATGGCCTCAGAACACGGAGACCGAAAGGTCGAGCGTGAATCATATAGTAGATATGATCAACATAAAGATGTTCACCAATGAAACTACTCCATCTCACATGATGATCGGACATGGTTTAGTTGATTTAGATCACGTAATCACTTAGAGGATTAGAGGGATGTCTATCTAAGTGGGAGTTCTTTAAGTAATTTAACTGAACTTAAATTTATCATGAAACTTAGTACCTGATTAGTATCTTGCTTGTTTATGTTTGAGTGTAGATAGATGGCTCGTGCTGTTGTTCCGTTGAATTTTAATGCGTTCCTTGAGAACGCAAAGTTGAAAAATGATGGTAGCAATTACACGGACTGGGTCCGTAACTTGAGGATTATCCTCATTGCTGCATAGAAGAATTACGTCCTAGAAGCACCACTGGGTGCCAGGCCTGCTGCAGGAGCAACGCCGGATGTTATGAACGTCTGGCAGAGCAAAGCTGATGACTACTCAATAGTTCAGTGTGCCATGCTTTACGGCTTAGAATCGGGACTTCAACGATGTTTTGACCGTCATGGAGCATATGAGATGTTCCAGGAGTTGAAGTTAATATTTCAAGCAAATGCCCGGATTGAGAGATACGAAGTCTCCAATAAGTTCTATAGCTGCAAGATGGAGGAGAACAGTTCTGTCAGTGAGCATATACTCAAAATGTCTGGGTATAATAATCACTTGATTCAGTTGGGAGTTAATCTTCCAGATGACTGCATCATTGACAGAATTCTCCAATCACTGCCACCAAGCTACAAGAGCTTCGTGATGAACTATAATATGCAAGGGATGAATAAGACTATTCCCGAGCTCTTCGCGATGCTGAAAGCTGCGGAGGTAGAAATCAAGAAGGAGCATCAAGTGTTGATGGTCAACAAGACCACTAGTTTCAAGAAAAAGGGCAAAGGGAAGAAGAAGGGGAACTTCAAAAAGAACAGCAAGCAAGTTGCTACTCAAGAGAAGAAACCCAAACCTGGACCTAAGCCTGAAACTGAGTGCTTCTATTGCAAGCAGACTGGTCACTGGAAGCGGAACTGCCCCAAATATTTGGCGGATAAGAAGGATGGCAAGGTGAACAAAGGTATATGTGATATACATGTTATTGATGTGTACCTTACTAATGCTCGCAGTAGCACCTGGGTATTTGATACTAGTTCTGTTGCTAATATTTGCAACTCGAAACAGGGACTACGGATTAAGCGAAGATTGGCTAAGGACGAGGTGACGATGCGCGTGGGAAACAGTTCCAAAGTCGATGTGATCGCAGTCGGCACGCTACCTCTACATCTACCTTCGGGATTAATATTAGACCTGAATAATTGTTATTTGGTGCCAGCGTTAAGCATGAACATTATATATGGATCTTGTTTAATGCGAGACGGTTATTCATTTAAATCAGAGAATAATGGTTGTTCTATTTATATGACTAATATCTTTTATGGTCATGTACCCTTGAAGAGTGGTCTATTCTTGTTAAAACTCGATAGTAGTAATACACATATTCATAATGTTGTAACCAAAAGATGCAGAGCTGATAATGATAGTGCAACTTATTTGTGGCACTGCCGTTTAGGTCATATCGGTGTAAAGCGCATGAAGAAACTCCATACTGATGGACTTTTGGAATCACTTGATTATGAATCACTTGGTACTTGCGAACCGTGCCTCATGGGCAAGATGACTAAAACGCCGTTCTCCGGTACTATGGAGAGAGCAACAGATTTGTTGGAAATCATACATACAGATGTATGTGGTCCGATGAATATTGAGGCTCGTGGCGGATATCGTTATTTTCTCACCTTCACAGATGATTTAAGCAGATATGGGTATATCTACTTAATGAAACATAAGTCTGGAACGTTTGAAAAGTTCAAGGAATTTCAGAGTGAAGTTGAAAATCATCGTAACAAGAAAATAAAGTTTCTGTGATCTGATCGTGGAGGAGAATATTTGAGTTACAAGTTTGGTGTACATTTGAAAAATTGTGGAATAGTTTCGCGACTCACGCCACCCGGAACACCACAGCGTAATGGTGTGTCTGAACGTCGTAATCGTACTTTACCGGATATGGTGCGATCTATGATGTCTCTTACTGATTTACCACTATCGTTTTGGGGATACACTCTAGAGACGCCCGCATTCACGTTAAATAGGGCACCATCAAAATCCGTTGAGATGACGCCTTATGAACTGTGGTTTGGCAAGAAACCAAAGTTGTCGTTTCTGAAAGTTTGGGGCTGCGATGCTTATGTGAAAAAGCTTCAACCTGATAAGCTCGAACCCAAATTGGAGAAATGTGTCTTCATAGGATATCCAAAGGAGACTATTGGATACACCTTCTATCACAGATCCGAAGGCAAGACTTTTGTTGCTAAATTCGGAAACTTTCTGGAGAAGGAGTTTCTCTCGAAAGAAGTGAGTGGGAGGAAAGTAGAACTTGACGAGGTAACTGTACCTGCTCCCTTATTGGAAAGTAGTGCATCACAGAAAACTGTTTCTTTGACACCTACACCAGTTAGTGAGGAAGATAATGATGATGATCATGAAACTTCAGAACAAGATACTACTGAACCTTGTAGATCAACCAGAGTAAGATCCGCACCAGAGTGGTACGGTAATCCCGTTCTGGAAGTCATGCTACTAGATCATGATGAACCTATGAACTATGAAGAAGCGATGGTGAGCCCAGATTCCGCAAAGTGCCTTGAAGCCATGAAATCTGAGATGGGATCCATGTATGAGAACAAGGTATGGACTTTGGTTGACTTGCCCGATGATCGGCAAGCAATTGAGAATAAATGGATCTTCAAGAAGAAGACTGACGCTGACGGTAATATTACTGTCTACAAAGCTCGACTTGTCGCAAAAGGTTTTCGGCAAGTTCAAGGGATTGACTACGATGAGACCTTCTCACCCGTAGCGATGCTTAAGTCTGTCCGAATCATGTTAGCAATTGCCGCATTTTATGATTATGAAATTTGGCAGATGGATGTCAAAACTGCATTCCTGAATGGATTTCTGGAAGAAGAGTTGTATATGATGCAACCAGAAGGTTTTGTCGATCCAAAGGGAGCTAACAAAGTGTGCACCAGCGATCCATTTATGGACTGGTGCAAGCCTCTCGGAGTTGGAATAAACGCTTTGATAGTGTGATCAAAGCATTTGGTTTTATACAGACTTTTGGAGAAGCCTGTATTTACAAGAAAGTGAGTGGGAGCTATGTAGCATTTCTAATATTATATGTAGATGACATATTACTAATTGGAAATGATATAGAATTTCTGGATAGCATAAAGGGATACTTGAATAAGAGTTTTTCAATGAAAGACCTCGGTGAAGCTGCTTACATATTAGGCATTAAGATCTATAGAGATAGATCAAAACGCTTAATTGGACTTTCACAAACCACATACCTTGACAAAGTTTTGAAGAAGTTCAAAATGGATTAAGCAAAGAAAGGGTTCTTGCCTGTGTTACAAGGTGTGAAGTTGAGTAAGACTCAATGCCCGACCACTGCCGAAGATAGAGAGAATATGAAAGATGTTCCCTATGCATCAGCCATAGGATCTATCATGTATGCAATGCTGTGTACCAGACCTGATGTGTGCCTTGCTATAAGTCTAGCAGGGAGGTACCAAAGTAATCCAGGAGTGGATCACTGGACAGCGGTCAAGAACATCCTGAAATACCTGAAAAGGACTAAGGATATGTTTCTCATATATGGAGGTGACAAAGAGCTCATCGTAAAAGGTTACGTTGATGCAAGCTTTGACACTAATCCGGACGATTCTAAATCGCAAACCGGATATGTGTTTACATTAAACGGTGGAGCTGTCAGTTGGTGCAGTTCTAAACAAAGCGTTGTAGCGGGATCTACATGTGAAGCGGAGTACATAGCTGCTTCGGAAGCAACAAATGAAGGAGTCTGGATGAAGGAGTTCATATCCGATCTAGGTGTCATACCTAGTGCATCGGGTCCAATGAAAATCTTTTGTGACAATACTGGTGCAATTGCCTTGGCAAAGGAATCCAGATTTCACAAGAGAACCAAGCACATCAAGAGACGCTTCAATTCCATCCAGGATCTAGTCCAGGTGGGAGACATAGAGATTTGCAAGATACATATGGATCTGAATGTTGCAGACCCGTTGACTAAGCCTCTTCCACGAGCAAAACATGATCAGCACCAAGGCTCCATGGGTGTTAGAATCATTACTGTGTAATCTAGATTATTGACTCTAGTGCAAGTGGGAGACTGAAGGAAATATGCCCTAGAGGCAATAATAAAGTTATTATTTATTTCCTTATATCATGATAAATGTTTATTATTCATGCTAGAATTGTATTAACCGGAAACATAATACATGTGTGAATACATAGACAAACAAAGTGTCACTAGTATGCCTCTACTTGACTAGCTCATTAATCAAAGATGGTTATGTTTCCTAACCATGAACAAAGAGTTGTTATTTGATTAATGGGATCACATCATTAGGTGAATGATCTGATTGACATGACCCATTTCCATTAGCTTAGCACCCGATCGTTTAGTATGTTGCTATTGCGTTCTTCATGACTTATACATGTTCCTATGACTATAAGATTATGCAACTCCCGTTTGCCGAAGGAACACTTTGTGTGCAACCAAACGTCACAATGTAAATGGGTGATTATAAAGGTGCTCTACAGGTGTCTCCAAAGGTAGATGTTGGGTTGGCGTATTTCGAGATTAGGATTTGTCACTCCGATTGTCGGAGAGGTATCTTTGGGCCCTCTCAGTAATGCACATCACATAAGCCTTGCAAGCATTACAACTAATAAGTTAGTTGTGAGATGATGCATTACGGAACGAGTAAAGAGACTTGTCGGTAACGTGATTGAACTAGGTATTGGATACCGACGATCGAATCTCGGGCAAGTAACATACCGATGACAAAGGGAACAACGTATGTTGTTATGCGGTCTGACCGATAAAGATCTTCGTCGAATATGTAGGAGCCAATATGGGCATCCAAGTACCGCTATTGGTTATTGACAGGAGATTTGTCTCAGTCATGTCTACATTGTTCTCGAACCGTAGGGTCCGCACGCTTAACGTTACGATGATAGTTATTATGAGTTTATGCATTTTGATGTACCGAAGTTAGTTTGGAGTCCCGGATGTGATCACGGACATGACGAGGAGTCTCTAAATGGTCGAGACATAAAGATTGATATATTGGACGACTATATTCAGACACCGGAAGGGTTCCGAGGAAGTTTCGGATAAAACCGGAGCACCGGGGGGTTACCGGAACCCCCCGGGGGGTTAATGGGCCTTATGGGCCTAATGTGGAGAAGAGGAAGGGGCTGCCAGGGCAGGCCGTGCGCCCCCTCTCCCCCTAGTCCGAATTGGACAAGGAGGGAGGGGCGGCGCCCCCCCCTTTCCTTCTCTCCCTCCACCTCTCCTAGTTGGACAAGGAACCGGAGGGGAGTCCTACTCTCGGTAGGAGTAGGACTCCTCCTGCGCGCCTCCTCTAGGCCGGCCGCACCCCCCCTTGGATCCTTTATATACGGAGGCAGGGGGCACCCTAGGACACACAAGTTGATCTTCGTGATCGTTCCTTAGCCGTGTGCGGTGCCCCCTTCCACCATATTCCACCTCGGTCATATCGTAGTAGTGCTTAGACGAAGCCCTGCGTCGGTAGAACATCATCATCGTCACCACGCCGTTGTGCTGACGAAACTCATCCCCGAAGCTTTGCTGGATCGGAGCGCGGGGAGCGTCATCGAGTTGTATGTGTGCCAAGAACTCGGAGGTGCTGGAGTAACGGTGCTTGGATCGGTCGGATCGGAAGACGTACGACTACTTCCTCTACGTTGCGTCAACGCTTCCGTTGCGGTCTACAAGGGTACGTAGACAACACTCTCCCCTCTCGTTGCTATGCATCATCATGATCTTGCGTGCGCGTAGGAATTTTTTTGAAATTACTACGAAACCCAACAAGATAATCATGAAGACAAGTTGAGATTGAAGCCAAACCAAATGTGAAGACATACCAAACGTAACGCCATGAGTGAAACACTTCAAACAGAAAAATTTGGTGGTGGTGTTACCCACCGTATAGGAGGTATTAGACCCAGACACGGCGCACAATTATCGTGGCGCTCCGAAGTCAAATTCCACATTAATGTATTCACACTTAGAATGTAAGTCTTCATTAATTGAAGATATACTTTACTTCGTGTGTTGCACATCTAAGTCATCATTATGCATAAGTGTTAGGATGTGTGCCTGATCATAGGACATTTGAGGATTCCAAGATATTTAGCTCACATCGTAACTTGCAAAACCTTTTCTCATCCAAGGGATTGGTGAAGATATCGGCCAATTGCTCTTCAGTGTTGACGTGTATGATATCAATATCTTCCTTCACAACATGATCTCTAAGAAAGTGATGACGAATTTCAATGTGCTTTGTCTTCGAGTGCTGAACTGGATTGTTGGCAATCTTGATGGCGCTTTCGTTGTCGCAGTAGAGTGGCACTTGCTTCAGATGAATGCCATAGTCTTTGAGTGTTTGCTTCATCCATAGAAGCTGAGCGCAGCAAGATCTAGCAGCAATGTATTCAGATTCAGCAGTGGAGAGAGATACACAGTTCTGCTTCTTTGAAGACCAATATACGAGTGATCGTCCCAGAAAATGACATGTGCCTGATGTAGACTTGCGATCCACCTTGTCACCAGCATAATCAGCATCCGAGAATCCAACCAGATCAAACTCTGAGCCCTTTGGATACCATAATCCTAATGTTGGGGTGTAAGCCAAATATCGAAGAATTCGCTTCACAGCTAAGTGATACGATTCCTTTGGTGCCGCTTGGAATCGAGCACACATGCAAACACTAAGCATAATATTGAAGGAAATATGCCCTAGAGGCAATAATGAAGTTATTATTTATTTCCTTATTTCATGATAAATGTTTATTATTCATGCTAGAATTGTATTAACCGGAAACATAATACATGTGTGAATACATAGACAAACAAACCGTCACTAGTATGCCTCTACTTGACTAGCTCGTTAATCAAAGATGGTTATGTTTCCTAACCATAGACATGCGTTGTCATTTGATTAACGAGATCACATTATTAGGAGAATAATGCGATTGACATGACCCATTCCATTAGCTTAGCACCCGATCGTTTAGTATGTTGCTATTGCTTTCTTCATGACTTATACATGTTCCTATGACTATGAGATTATGCAACTCCCGTTTGCCGGAGGAACACTTTGTGTGCTACCAAACGTCACAACGTAACTGGGTGATTATAAAGGAGCTCTACAGGTGTCTCCAAAGGTAAATGTTGGGTTGGCGTATTTCGAGATTAGGATTTGTCACTCTGATTGTCGGAGAGGTATCTCTGGGCCCTCTCGATAATGCACATCACATAAGCCTTGCAAGCATTGCAACTAATGAGTTAGTTGCGAGATGATGTATTACGAAACGAGTAAAGAGACTTGCCAGTAACGAGATTGAACTAGGTATTGAGATACCGACGACCGAATCTCAGGCAAGTAACATACCGATGACAAAGGGAACAACATATGTTGTTATGCGGTCTGACCGATAAAGATCTTCGTAGAATATGTGGGAGCCAATATGAGCATCCAGGTTCCGCTATTGGTTATTGACCGGAGACATGTCTCGGTCATGTCTACATTGTTCTCGAACCCGTAGGGTCCGCACGCTTAAGGTTTCGATGAAAGTTATATTATGAGTTTATGAGTTTTGATGTACCGAAGTTAGTTCGGAGTCCCGGATGTGATCACGGACATAACGAGGAGTCTCGAAATGGTCGAGACATAAAGATTGATATATTAGACGGCTATATTCGGACACCGGAAGTGTTCCGGGTGATTTTGGAGAAAACCGAAGAGCCGGAGGGTTACCGGAACCCTACCGGGAGAAGTAATGGGCCATATGGGCCTTAGTGGAGAGAGAGAGAGGGGCAACCAGGGTGGGCCGCGCGCCTCCTCCCCCTGGCCCGAATTGGACTAGGAGAGGGGGGGCGGCGCCCCCCTTTCCTTCTCCCTCCCCACTTCCTTCCCCCTCCTAGTAGGAGTCCTACTCCTACTAGGAGGAGGAGGACTCCTTGGTGCGCCATAGGGCCGGCCGGCCTCCTCCCCTTGCTCCTTTATATACGGGGGTAGGGGGCACCCCTAGACACACAAGTTGATCCACGTGATCATATTCTTAGCCGTGTGCGGTGCCCCTTCCACCGTAATCCTCGATAATATTGTAGCGGTGCTTAGGCGAAGCCCTGCGACGGTAGTACATCAAGATCGTCACCACGCCGTCATGCTGACGGAACTCTACCCCGACACTTTGCTGGATCGGAGTCCGGGGATCGTCATCGAGCTGAACGTGTGCTAAAACTCGGAGGTGTCGTAGTTTCGGTGCTTGATCGGTTGGGGCGTGAAGACGTATGACTACATCAACCGCGTTGTGCTAACGCTTCCGCTGTTGGTCTACAAGGGTACATAGATCACACTCTCCCCTCTCGTTGCTATGCATCACCATGATCTTGCGTGTGCGTAGGAAAATTTTGAAATTACTACGTTCCCCAACAGTGGTATCAGAGCCTAGGTTTTATGTGTTGATGTTATATGCACGAGTAGAACACAAGTGAGTTGTGGGAGATATAAGTCATACTGCTTACCAGCATGTCATACTTTGGTTCGGCGGTATTGTTGGACGAAGCGGCTTGGACCGACATTACATGTATGCTTACGCGAGACAGGTTCTCCCGACGTGCTTTGCACAAAGGTGGCTAGCGGGTGACAGTTTCTCCAACTTTAGTTAAACCGAGTGTGGCTACGCCCGGTCCTTGCGAAGGTTAAAACAGCACCAACTTGACAAACTATCGTTGTGGTTTTGATGCGTAGGTAAGATTGGTTCTTGCTTAAGCCCATAGCAGCCATGTAAAACTTGCAACAACAAAGTAGAGGACGTCTAACTTGTTTTTGCAGGGCATGTTGTGATGTGATATGGTCAAGACATGATGCTAAATTTTATTGTATGAGATGATCATGTTTTGTAACCAAGTTATCGGCAACTGGCAGGAGCCATATGATTGTCGCTTTATTGTATGCAATGCAATTGCGCTGTAATGCTTTACTTTATCACTAAGCGGTAGCGATAGTCGTGGAAGCATAAGATTGGCGAGACGACAACGATGCTACGATGGTGATCAAGGTGTCGCGCCGGTGACGATGGTGATCACGACGGTGCTTCGAAGATGGAGATCACAAGCACAAGATGATGATGGCCATATCATATCACTTATATTGATTGCATGTGATGTTTATCTTTTATGCATCTTATCTTGCTTTGATTGACGGTAGCATTTTAAGATGATCTCTCACTAATTATCAAGAAGTGTTCTCCCTGAGTATGCACCGTTGCGAAAGTTCTTCGTGCTGAGACACCACGTGATGATCGGGTGTGATAGGCTCTACGCTCAAATACAATGGGTGCAAAACAGTTGCACACGCGGAATACTCAGGTTATACTTGACGAGCCAAGCATATACAGATATGGCCTTGGAACACGGAGACCGAAAGGTCGAGCGTGAATCATATAGTAGATATGATCAACATACTGATGTTCACCAATGAAACTGCTCCATCTCACGTGATGATCGGACATGGTTTAGTTGATTTGGATCACGTGATCACTTAGAGGATTAGAGGGATGTCTATCTAAGTGGGAGTTCTTAAGTAATATGATCAATTGAACTTTAATTTATCATGAACTTAGTCCTGGTAGTATTAGCATATCTATGTTGTAGATCAATAGCTCGCGTTGTTGCTTCCCTTTATTTTTGATATATTCCTAGAGAAAATTGTGTTGAAAGATGTTAGTAGCAATGATGCGAATTGGATCCGTGATCTGAGGTTTATCCTCATTGCTACACAGAAGAATTATGTCCTTGATGCACCGCTAGGTGACAGACCTATTGCAGGAGCAGATGCAGACATTATGAACGTTTGGCTAGCTCAATATGATGACTACTTGATAGTTTAGTGCACCATGCTTAACGGCTTAGAATCGGGACTTCAAAGACGTTTTTAACGTCATGGAACATATGAGATGTTCCAGGAGTTGAAGTTAATATTTCAAGCAAATACCCGAGTTGAGAGATATGAAGTTTCCAACAAGTTCTATAGCTAAAAGATGGAGGAGAATCGCTCAACTAGTGAGCATGTGCTTAGATTGTCTGGGTACTACAATCGCTTGAATCAAGTGGGAGTTAATCTTCCAGATAAAATAGTGATTAACAGAATTCTCTAGTCACCATCAGCAAGTTAGTAGAACTTCCTGATGAACTATAATATGCAAGGGATAACGAAAACAATTCCCAAGCTCTTCGTGATGCTGAAATCGATGAAGGCAGAAATCAAGAAAGAGCATCAAGTGTTGATGGTTGACAAGACCACTAGTTTCAAGAAAAGGGCAAATGGAAGAAGGGGAACTTCAAGAAGAACGGCAAGCAAGTTGCTACTCAAGTAAAGAAGCCCAAATCTGATCCTAAGCCTGAGACTAAGTGCTTCTACTGCAAAGGGACTGGTCACTGGAAGCAGAACTGCCCCAAGTATTTGGCGGATAAGAAGGATGGCAAAATAAACAAAGGTATATTTGATATACAGATTACTGATGTGTACTTTACTAGTGTTCGTAGCAACCCCTCGGTATTTGATATTGGTTCAGTTGCTAAGAGTAGTAACTCGAAACGGGAGTTGCAGAATAAACAGAGACTAGTTAAGGGTGAAGTGACGATGTGTGTTGGAAGTGGTTCCAAGATTGATATGATCATCATCGCACACTCCCAATAATTTCAGGATAAGTGTTGAACCTAAATAAGTGTTATTTGGTGTTTGCGTTGAGCATGAATATGATTTGATCATGTTTATTGTAATACGGTTATTCATTTAAGTAAGAGAATAAATTGTTGTTCTGTTTACATGAATAAAACCTTATATGGTTACACACCCAATGAAAATAGTTCGTTAGATCTCAATCGTAGTGATACACATAATCATAATATTGAAACCAAAAGATGCAAAGTTAATAATGATAGTGCAACTTATTTGTGGCACTGCCGTTTAGGTCATATTGGTGTAAAGCGCATGAAGAAACTCCACGCTGATGGGCTTTTGAAATCACTTGATTACGAATCAGTTGATGCTTGCGAACCATGCCTCATGGGCAAGATGACTAAGACTCCGTTCTTCGGAACAATGGAGCGAGCAACAGATTTGTTGGAAATCATACATACTGATGTATGTGGTCCGATGAATATTGAGGCTCGCGATAGGTATCATTATTTTCTGATCTTCACAGATGATTTGAGCAGATATGGGAATATCTACTTGATGAAACATAAGTCTGAAACATTTGAAAAGTTCAAAGAATTTCAGAGTGAAGTGGAAAATCATCGTGACAAGAAAATAAAGTTTCTACGATCTAATCGCAGAGACGAATATTTGAGTTACGAGTTTGGTCTTCAATTAAAACAATGTGGAATAGTTTCACAAACTCATGCCACCTGGAACACCACAGCATAATGGTGTGTCCGAATGTCATAACCGTACTTTATTGGATATAGTGCAATATATGATGTTTCTTACCGATTTACCACTATCGTTTTGGGGTTATGCATTAGAGACAGCTGCATTCACGTTAAATAGGGCACCATCTAAATCCGTTGAGACGACACTATATGAACTATGGTTTAACAAGAAACCAAAGTTGTCGTTTCTTAAAATTTGGGGTTGTGATGCTTATGTGAAAAAGTTTCATCCTGATAAGCTCAAACCCAAATCGGAGAAAATATGTCTTCATGGGATAGGAGACAGTTGGGTACACCTTCTATCACAGATCCGAAGACAAGTTATTCGTTTCTTAGAATGGATTCTTTCTAGAGAAGGAGTTTCTCTCGAAAGAAGTGAGTGGGAGGAAAGTAGAACTTGATGAGGTAACTGTACCTGCTCCCTTATTAGAAAGTAGTTCATCACAGAAAACGGTTTCTGTGACACCTACACCAATTAGTGAGGAAGTTAATGATGATGATCATGAAACTTTAGATCAAGTTATTACTGAACCTCGTAGATCAACCAGAGTAAGATCCGCACCAGAGTGGTACGGTAATCCTATTCTGGAAATCATGCTACTAGATCATGATGAACCTACGAACCATGAAGAAGCGATGGTGAGCCCAGATTCCGCAAAATGGCTTGAAGCCATGAAATCTGAGATGGGATCCATGTATGAAAACAAAGTATGGACTTTGGTTGACTTGCCCGTAGATCGGCAAGCAATTGAAAATAAATGGATCTTCAAGAGGAAGACGAATGCTGATAGTAGTGTTACTATCTACAAAGCTAGAATTGTCGCAAAAAGGTTTTCGACAAGTTCAAGATATTGACTACGATGAGAGTTTCTCACTCGTATCTGTGCTTAAGTCTGTCCAAATCATGTTAGCAATTGCCGCATTTTATGAAATCTGGCAAATGGATAAACAAAGCTGCATTCCTTAATGGATTTCTTAAAGAAGAGTTGTATATGATGCAACCAGAAGGTTTTGTCAATCCTAAAGTGTTAACAAAATGTGCAAGCTCCAGCGATCCATCTATGGACTGATGCAAGCATCTTGGAGTTGGAATGTGCGCTTTGATGAGATGATCAAAGCATATAGTTTTATACAGAATTGTGGTGAAGCCTGTATTTACAAGAAAGTGAGTGGGAGCACTACAGCATTTCTGATAAGTATATGTGAATCACATATTGTTGATCGGAAATAATGTAGAATTATTCTGCAAAGCATAAAGGAGTGTTTTGAAAGAAGTTTTTCAAAGAAAGACCTCGGTGAAGCTGCTTACATATTGAGCATCAAGATATATAGAGATAGATCAAGACGCTTGATAAGTTTTTTCAATGAGTACATACCTTGACAAGATTTTGAAGTAGTTCAAAATGGAACAATCAAAGAAAGAGTTCTTGCCTGCGTTACAAGGTGTAAAATTGAGTAAGACTCAAATCCTGACCACGGCAGAAGATAGAAAGAGAATGAAAGTCATTCCCTATGCCTTGGCCATAGGTTCTATAAAGTATGCCATGCTGTGTACCAGATCTATTGTATACCCTACACTGTTTTTGGCAAGGGAGTACAATAGTGATCTAAGAATAGATCACTGGACAACGGTCAAAATTATCCTTAGTGGAATAAGGATATGTTTCTTGATTATGGACATGACAAAAGGTTCGTCGTAAAGGGTTACGTCGATGTAAATTTCGACACTGATCTAGATGACTCTAAGTCTCAATCTGGATACATATTGAAAGTGGGAGCAATTAGTTATAGTAGCTCCGTGTAGAGCATTGTAGACATAGAAATTTGCAAAATACATACGGATCTGAATTTTGGCAGACTCATTGACTAAGCTTCTCTCACAAGAAAAACATGATCACACCTTAGTGATCTTTGGGTGTTAATCACATATAGATGTGAACTAGATTACTAACTCTAGCAAACCCTTTGAAGTGTTGGTCACATGACGATGTGAACTATGGGTGTTAATTACATGGTGATGTGAACTATTGATGTTAAATCACATGGCGATGTGATCTAGATTATTGACTCTGGTGCAAGTGGGAGACTGAAGGAAATATGCCCTAGAGGCAATAATAAATTTATTATTTATTTCCTTATTTCATGATAAATGTTTATTATTCATGCTAGAATTGTATTAACCGGAAACATAATACATGTGTGAATACATAGACAAACAAATCGTCACTAGTATGCCTCTACTTGACTAGCTCATTAATCAAAGATGGTTATGTTTCCTAACCATAGACATGCGTTGTCATTTGATTAACGAGATCACATTATTAGGAGAATAATGCGATTGACATGACCCATTCCATTAGCTTAGCACCCGATCGTTTAGTATGTTGCTATTGCTTTCTTCATGACTTATACATGTTCCTATGACTATGAGATTATGCAACTCCCATTTGCCGGAGGAACACTTTGTGTGCTACCAAATGTCACAACGTAACTGGGTGATTATAAAGGAGCTCTACAGGTGTCTCCAAAGGTAAATGTTGGGTTGGCGTATTTCGAGATTAGGATTTGTCACTCCGATTGTCGGATAGGTATCTCTAGGCCCTCTCGGTAATGCACATCACATAAGCCTTGCAAGCATTGCAACTAATGAGTTAGTTGCGAGATGATGTATTACAAAACGAGTAAAGAGACTTGCTAGTGACGAGATTGAACTAGGTATTGAGATACCGACGATCAAATCTCGGGCAAGTAACATACCGATGACAAAGGGAACAACGTATGTTGTTATGCGGTCTGACCGATAAAGATCTTCGTAGAATATGTGGGAGCCAATATGAGCATCCAGGTTCCGCTATTAGTTATTGACCGGAGACATGTCTGGGTCATGTCTACATTGTTCTCGAACCCGTAGGGTCCGCACGCTTAAGGTTTCGATGATAGTTATATTATGAGTTTATGAGTTTTGATGTACCGAAGTTAGTTCGGAGTCCCAGATGTGATTACGGACATAATGAGGAGTCTCGAAATGGTCGAGACATAAAGATTGATATATTAGACGGCTATATTCGGACATCGGAAGTGTTCCGAGTGATTTCGGAGAAAACAGGACAGCCGGAGGGTTACCGGAACCCTACCGGGAGAAGTAATGGGCCATATGGGCCTTAGTTGAGAGAGAGAGGGGCAACCAGGGTGGGCCGCGCGCCTCCTCCCCCTGGTCCGAATTGGACTAGGAGAGGGGGGGCGGCGCCCCCCTTTCCTTCTCCCTCCCCACTTCCTTCCCCCTCCTAGTAGGAGTCCTACTCCTACTAGGAGGAGGACTCCTCCTTGGTGCGCCATAGGGCCGGCCGGCCTCCTCCCCTTGCTCCTTTATATACGGGGGCAGGGGCACCCCTAGACACACAAGTTGATCCACGTGATCATATTCTTAGCCGTGTGCGGTGCCCCCTTCCACCATAATCCTCGATAATATTGTAGCGGTGCTTAGGCGAAGCCCTGCGACGGTAGTACATCAAGATCGTCACCACGCCGTCGTGCTGACGAAACTCTACCCCGACACTTTGCTGGATCGGAGTCCAGGGATCGTCATCGAGTTGAACGTGTGCTAAAACTCGGAGGTGTCGTAGTTTCGGTGCTTGACCGGTCGGGCCGTGAAGACGTAAGACTACATCAACCGCGTTGTGCTAACACTTCCGCTGTCGGTCTACAAGGGTACGTAGATCACACTCTCCCCTCTCGTTGCTATGCATCACCATGATCTTGCGTGTGCGTAGGAAAATTTTGAAATTACTATGTTCCCCAACAAATATCTGGCCTAGATGCACATAGATAAAGTAAAGAACCAATCATGGAGCGGTATACCTTTTGATCAAACTCTTTACCATTGTCGTCGGGACCCAGATGATGTTTGGCTGGCATTGGCGTCGTGAAGCCTTTGCAATCTTGCATTCCAAATTTCTTCAGGCAATCTCTGAGGTATTTCTCTTGAGATATGAAGATGCCGTTGCGTTGCTGACGTATTTGAAGACCAAGGAAGAACTTTAGCTCACCCATCATGGACATCTGATATTGCTCTTGCATCATATATCCAAACTCGACAGCGTATTTCTGATTGGTGCAGCCGAAGATAATGTCATCCACATATATTTGGCACACAAACAGTTCACCATCATATGTCTTCGTGAAGAGAGTGGGGTCGAGGGAACCAGGTTTGAAGCCTTTGCTCTTCAGGAAGTCTTTGAGTGTGTCATACCAAGCCCTAGGGGCTTGTTTGAGGCCATACAGTGCCTTGTTGAGCTTGTACACCATGTCAGGATGTTTTGGATCTTCAAAGCCAGGAGGTTGTGCAACATACACTTCTTCTTCAATCTTGCCATTGAGAAAAGCGCTCTTCACATCCATTTGATACAGAAGAATGTTATGATGATTTGCATAGGCTAGCAGTATGTGTATGGCTTCAAGTCTAGCCACAGGAGCAAATGTTTCATCGAAGTCAATCCATTCAACTTGAGTGTACCCTTGAGCAACGAGACGAGCTTTGTTTCTGACAACTTGACCATGCTCATCTTGCTTATTGCGATATATCCATTTTGTTCCTATTATATGGTGCTTGCGAGGATCAGGACGCTTAACCATTTCCCATACATTATTCAGCTCAAACTGTTGAAGCTCTTCTTGCATAGCTTGAATCCATTCAGGTTCCATGAAGGCTTCTTCAACTTTCTTGGGTTCAGATATTGAGACAAATGCGAAGTGCCCACAGAAATTTGCTAGCTGTGTTGCCCTTGAACGAGTGAGTGGACCTGGTGCATTGATGCTATCAATTATTCTCTCAATTTGTACTTCATTTGCGACACGAGGATGTACAGGACGAAGATTTTGCTCTTGCTGATCATTGTCATCGTTAGAAGGATTGTCTTCAGGTTGATCATTGTCTTCAGGTTGATCAGGTGTGGAGATGATAAGTTCCTCTTCAGGCTGAGCTTCAGAAGGTATGATTTCTCCAGTTCCCATAAGTTTGATTGATTCACTGGATGGAACTTCATCTAGCACATTTGGGAGGTGCTCTCTTTGTGAGCCGTTAGTCTCATCGAACCACACATCCACTGTTTCAACCACTTTATAGTGAAAGAGGTTGAAGACTCTGTAGGAGTACGAATCCTTTCCATATCCAAGCATAAAACCTTCATGTGCTTTTGGTGCAAATTTTGAAGTGTGATGTGGATCCTTGATCCAGCACGTGGCACCAAATACTCTGAAGTAACTGACATTTGGCTTCTTGCCAGTAAGGAGCTCATAGGATGTCTTGTTCAGAAGCTTGTGAAGATAAACACGGTTGATGATATGGCATGCAGTATCAATGGCTTCAGGCCAGAATTTTCTTGGAGTCTTGTATTCATCAAGCATCGTCCGAGCCATCTCAATAGGTGTTCTGTTCTTGCGTTCAACGACGCCATTCTGCTGTGGCGTGTACAGAGCTGAGAATTCATGTGTGATGCCCAAAGTATCAAGATATGTATCTAGGCCAGTGTTCTTGAATTCAGTGCCATTGTCACTTCTGATGTGCTTGATCTTGACGCCATAGTTGTTCATTGCTCGATTGGCGAAGCGTCTGAAGACATCCTGCACTTCAGTCTTGTAGAGGATTATATGCACCCAAGTATATCTTGAATAATCATCAACAATGACAAAGCCATAGAGACAAGCAGTAGTAGTAAGAGTTGAGTAATGAGTGGGACCGAAAAGATCCATGTGGAGCAGTTCGAAGGGTTGAGTCGTTGTCATGATTGTCTTCGAGGGATGCTTGGCCCTTGTCATCTTTCCTGCTTCACAGGCACCGCATAAGTGATCCTTCTTGAACTTGACGCCCTCAATGCCTATGACATGCTTCTTCCTTGCAAGGGTGTCGAGGTTCCCCATGCCAGCATGCCCTAGCCTCCGATGCCAGAGCCAGCATTCAGAAGCTTTTGCTAGAAGACATACGGCAAGTTGTGGTCCTGCTGAGAAATCTACCACGTACAAATCATCTTTCCAATACCCTTCAAACACTAGAGACTTGTCAGATTCCATTAGAACAAGGCAACGATATTTTCCAAACATCACAATCATGTTTAAGTCGCAAAGCATTGACACAGACATTAAGTTGAAACCAAGGGATTCAACAAGCATGACTTTATCCATGTGTTGATCCTTTGAGATTGCAACTCTACCTAGACCCAATACCTTACTTTTACCAGTGTCAGCAAATGTGAAGTGACTTTTGTCAGATGGACGTAAGGTTGAGTCCATGAGAAGGCTTCGGTTGCCAGTCATGTGATTAGTGCACCCACTATCAATAATCCATTCTGAAGCAGCTGGTGTCGTACCCTACAGTGCAGTTAGGGGGATAGGCTTCACGAAGAGAATTGTGAAGCATAAACATTTGACGAGCAAGTGGATTATGAAAACTTAGATCGAGGTTAGGACTAATAGGGCAAGTGGCAAGCGACTCAGGAACAAAATACATAATAAGACCATTTGGGTATTTGATCTTGCGCCCTACAAGATGTTTAAGGTCCCTAGCAATAGCGTCAGACGATTTTGGTTTTCGGCTGGAGACCTTTCCCTGCAAAAGATAGTTAAGCTTTCTTAGACACCCACATCTTCAAGGGTGGCTTCGAAGCAATGAGTCTAAGTGCAGCATCTGAGAACTTTGGCTTTGGAGCCCTAGCAAAAAGTCTTGCAAGTGGACAATAGTACTCATAAGGATAAGCAGAATAGTTTTTGGTCTTATGAACATGGCGGTTTAATGAAACACGCTCATATTCATAGGCCTGAGTAAGGTTTCCCTGCAAAACATTTGTGTTAGTGCGACTCAGGTGAGTCCTCTGTCTGTATGAAGCCTTTGGACCATATGAAGCCTGTGGTCTGGGGTTTGTCTTCTTCACTTGTGGTGTCATGACGACATTCACAGGAAGATTTTCCAAACACCTTTTCGGCACCCAGACCTTCTTCATAGGCGGCCCATTCCTGCAGTTAGTACCAATATACCTTGCAAACACTTCACCATTCTGATTCTTAAACAGTTTATAGTTTGCATCAAAGGATTCATCAATAACAATGGGATTAGCACAAGTGAAGCCAGATAGGGTGGATGGATCCGCTGAAGGTTCCTTTGCAGCAACCCATGTGGTTTTGGGGTACTGCTCAGGTTTCCAGTAAGAGCCATCAGCATTCATTTTCCTTTCGAACCCAACACCCTCTTTCCTAGGGTTTCGGTTCAGGATCTGCCTTTTGATGACATCACATAGTGTCTAATGCCCTTTGAGACTTTTGAACATCCCTGTTTCAAGCAATGTCTTCAACCTAGCATTCTCATCAGCAATAGTAGTGGTATCCTCAGTAGAGGGATTAGTTACCACATCAACAGTTGAAGATATTGCAATAGTAGCAGCAGTAGAACATTCAGCAACAGAAGTAGCGTTATCACGCTCAAGGCATTTAAGACATGGTGGTTCAAATCCTTCCTGAGCTGAACTGATCTGTTTGGCGCAAAGTGACTCGTTTTCCTTTTGAAGATCTTCATGAGCCGCTCTCAATTTCTCAAGATCTTGCTTCCTTTGAAGATAATCATAGGAAAGCTTTTCATGAGTTGTTGAGAGCGTTTCATGACGACTTTCAAGTTCCTCATACTTAACGTGAAGATTTTTTATGTCTTCAATTAAGGACTGAGATCGAGTCATTTCAGCGTCTAACAGGTCATCGCTTTTGTCTAACAGGTTTTGTATATGTTCCATAGCTTTCTGTTGTTCAGTTGCAATTTTAGCTAGTGTTTTGTAGCTGGGTTTGGAACCACAATCAAAGTATCTTCACTGGAAGTTTGATAGTGAGTAGTGCGTGTGTTTACCTTGGCACCGCGTGCCATGAAGCAGTAGGTAGGAGCGGAGTAGTCCTTGTCATTTGCATCGGTGTCGGTGACGGAGTCATTGTCTTCAGTGTTGAAGATGGACTTGGCAACGTATGCTGTAGCCAGACTCGCAACGCCAGAATCGGACTCCTCCTCAGACTCCACCTCCACCTCCTCAGAAGTGGACTCCTCCTTTGAATCCATTTCCTTGCCAACAAACGCACGTGCCTTGCCAGATGAGCTCTTCTTGTGTGATGAAGACTTTGAGGAGGACTTAGAAGAAGACTTTGAGTATTTCTTCTTCTTCTTGTCATCAGAATCATACTCCTTGTTCTTCTTTTTTCTTCTTGTTCTCATTGTCCCACTGCGGACACTCAGAGATGTAGTGGCCAGGTTTCTTGCACTTGTGGCATGTTCTCTTCTTGTAGTCATGAGCAGAAGCTTCATCATTCCTTGAGCTTGATCGTGAAGACTTTCTGAAGCCTTTCTTCTTGGTGAATTTTTGGAACTTCTTCACAATCATAGCAAGCTCCTTTCCAATGTCTTCAGGATCATCAGAACTGCTGTCAGATTCTTCTTCAGATGAGGAGACAACTTTTGCCTTCAAGACACGGTTCACCCATAGTTGGGACCGTAGATGTCTCTTTTCTCAGAAAGCTGAAACTCGTGTGTGTTGAGCCTCTCAAGTATGTCAGATGGATCGAGTGTCTTGAAGTCAGGACGTTCTTGAATCATCAGGGCTAGGGTGTCAAACGAGCTGTCAAGTGATCTCAGGAGTGTCTTGACGACTTCATGCTTGGTGATCTCAGTGGCGCCGAGAGCTTGAAGTTCATTTGTGATGTCAGTGAGTCGATCAAACGTGAGCTGGACATTCTCATTGTCATTTCTCTTGAAGCGGTTGAAGAGGTTGCGAAGGACACTGATTCTCTGATCTCTCTGGGTTGAGACGCCTTCATTGACCTTGGAGAGCTAGTCCCAGACCAGTTTAGATGTTTCCAAAGCACTCACGCGGCCATACTGTCCTTTGGTCAGATGACCACAGATGATGTTCTTGGTAGTGGAGTCCAGTTGAACGAACTTCTTGACATCAGCAGCGGTGACACCTTCACCAGCCTTGGGAACGCCATTCTTGACGACATACCATAGGTCAACATCAATGGCTTCAAGATGCATGCGCATCTTATTCTTCCAGTAGGGATATTCAGTTCCATCAAAGACGGGGCATGCAACGGAGACTTTAATTATCCCTGCAGTCGACATAGCTAAAACTCCAGGTGGTTAAACCGAATCACACAGAACAAGGGAGTACCTTGCTCTAATACCAATTGAAAGTGCTAGTGATCGACTAGAGGGGGGTGAATATGCGATTTTTATGAAAGTCTTCAAAACATGGAAGTTTCGAAGACAAACGATAGAAATAAACATATTACCATGCAGCGGAAGGTAGACTACACTAGGCAAACCATAGTCAAGTATTCAATGAAGTAAAAGCACAATGACTAATAGCAGCTAGGCAGTAAAGATTAGGTAGGAAGATATTGTGAAGCCAATCAGAACAAGCAGTCACTCAATGAAGACAAAAGATAATGCAATCATACAATGACTTCACAAGGACCAACAGTAAGTAAAGGGAAGGGAAGGATGAAACCAGTGACTCGTTGAAGACAGTGATTTGTTGGACCAGTTCCAGTTGCTGTGACAACTATACGTCTAGTTAGGGAGGCTGAGATTCAACTCAGAAGACCTCGTCTTCACCTTATTCCCCTTGAGCTAAGGACACCCAGTCCACGCCCAATCACTCTGGTAAGTCTTCAAGGTAGAATTCCAAACCTTCACAGACTTCGTTCACCGGCGATCCACAATGACTCTTGGATGCTCAGAACACGACGCCTAACCGGCTGGAGGATTCACAGTCCTCAAGTGTAATAAGTCTTCAGATCACACAGACAAGAAGACTTAAGTGATTCCTAACACTCTTTGGCTCTGGGTGTTTAGGGCTTTATCCTCGCAAGGAATTCTCTCTCAAAGGCTTCGAGGTGGGTTGCTCTCAAACGACAAAAGCCGTACTCTAACTCTGAGCAGCCAACTGTTTATGGTTGTAGGGGGTGGGCTATTTATAGCCACTAGGCAACCTGACCTGATTTGTCCGAAATGACCCTTGGTCACTAAGGAACTGACACGTGTTCCAACGGTCAGATTTCAAACACACACGACAACTTTACTTGGGCTATAAGCAAAGCTGACCTATCCAACTCTGGACAAGATTTGCTCTCATAATCTTCACTCGAAAACATAGGATTTTGGTTAAGCATCACTTCAGTCATTCTGACTGGTTCTCTTGGACCCCACTTAACAGTACGGTGGTTCCTATGACTCAACAAAGAAAAACACAGAACGGCGAAACTGCTAAGTCTTCACGCTCCATAGTCTTCATGCGATGTCTTCTCTTGTCATAGTCTTCAATGTGAATGTCTTCACATACCACCTTTGACTTCAATGTCTTCTTACATTTTTAGGGGTCATCTCTGGTAGGAAAACCGAATCAATGAGGGACTTCTACCTGTGTTATCCTGCAATTCTCACAAACACATTAGTCCCTCAACTAGGTTTGTCGTCAATACTCCAAACCAACTAGGGGTGGCACTAGATGCACTTACAAACTTGGTGCAGTGTTGTCACGCGCTGAAGTTGGAGGAGGTGAAGTTGCATTATCTTGGTCATCGATGACTCTGGCATTTACGGTCGTAGCTGAGGACGAGTATTCAGAGTCTTCAAGTGAGGGAGTCCGACGCAAGTGAGCATTTCTGGGAGGAGTTGAGTCAAACTTGAAGCGTTCGGTGAAGCCATCGTCGTGCAGATCAGCTTCAGCACTCAGTAGGGTCAAACTCTTCCACGACCTCCGATAGGTTTCATGAGTGACAAAGGCACTCTTGGTGGCAAGATTGCGAATGCGGTTGACATCCACCAAGAGGCTTTGCATCTGACGCTTAAGCCAGTCGTGATGTTTGTCCTGTTTCTGATGCAGCGCGATGAGAAGCTCTCGATCATTGAGGACACAAGATCATCTTTGAGGCCTTTGCGCAATGGTGCTACCAGTGGCATCAGTTTGAGCACGAGGGGCACGTGTGTTTCCAGCAAGGGGATAAACATGAGACACTGCTGGAATTCCTTCAATGGGCTGGGTGAAGTTTTGGTGATCAGCATTGTGAAGATAAATGGGATCCTTAGCAGGCTCTGGGTAAATGGCTTCAACTGACAGATCAACCTCGGGCAAGAATATAAGATGATTGCGCGCAGACGGCTGATAGTTGAAGGCTGAGTGACGCTTGATCAGACGCATGACCCATGGAGCATAGAATTTAACCCAAAGATGTTGGAGCCAGACGCGGCCAACTGCCTGATGAAGAAGTCTTGAGCATTGAAGTTGATGCCATTGAAGATATAGAAAACCAAAGTCTTCATTGCTCCTTCAAGCTTCGCTACAGATGAGTGTCCTTTGACAGACAATAGAGTCTTCCTGATGATGTGGTAAATGGTGCGAGGCAGGTACTCTAGGTCTTCAACAAAGAACTCAGATGGGTATTCAGCATCGTGAGGCAGAGACTTCATCATGCTCAGCATTTGACTCATGTTGGGTTCTGGCTTCTGAAAGATGCTTTCCAAGGCATTTTGATGTTGTTGACAACCTGGTTCATAGTATTCACCAGGAGTGTGCAGGCCTGTGAGCTCAATGATATCAAGAGCTTTAGCTTCATGATGGACATTTCCTGTCATCCACTCAAGGACCCAAGTCTTCGGATCCCTATTGTAGCCTCGAATATGAAGAGTGGCATAGAATTGAAGCAACAATTCTTCATTCCAGTGCTCCTTGTCAGTGATGAACTGCAACAGACCAGCATCTCTAAAACAGTCCAATGCTTCTTCGAGGCAGGCCAGACCAGCTATAGCTTCAGAGTCGAGGCGCATACGTGGAAATATGTGCCCTTGATTGTATAGGACACAGGAATAGTAGTTGCGCTGCTGATAGCTCCAGAACTGATCTGAGGAAATGCGCGGTCTTGTATAAGGGTTCTTGGAGCTGTTGAAGAAGGTATTATGTGCCACGAAGCCATTCGCATTGAAGACCCCAGGTGAAGTGGCAGTGCCTGGGAAACGTGGAAGTCTTGGCTTGGGCTTTTGGACTTGAGGCCTGTGCTCGACGTGGTACTCAAATTGTGTACCAGCAGCAGGCGGAGGAGTCAGAATGGGCCACCGAACCATAACTGGCTGACCACGATCAAATGCCAGCTCCATTGTGTGAGGTCTTGGAGGGGGAACAGGGGCATTGGCATTGTCTTCATGGGCTTCAGGGGCCACATGTGCTTCAGGTACTTGGTCCTCATGTGCTGCAGCATTGACTTCAGGTGTTGCAGCATTGACTTCTGGTGCCTCATTGGCTTCTGGCGCCTCATTGGCTTCCGGCGCCATATTGGCGTCAACCATGACAACGTCATTGGCGTCAGCAGTGATGTTGGTGGTTACTTCAGGGTTGTTAACCTCCATTTCAGAAACTGGAGGGTTGGCCACGTTCTCCTCGAGAACAACATCTTGGTGAGACGAGGGTGTAGCAACTCTTGTGTCTCTTGGGGCTTCTTCTTCATCGGCTGATGAAGCCGGAATGTCTTCATCCATTTTGGCTTCGGGTTCAGACATGTGCATTGTGGGAGTGACTTGGGGCCTTGGTCCTTTGTGAAGCCTGCATAATGCGGGCGACGCTTGTGGAGATGGAGTGTGCTGGGCCACAAAGTCATCATCATTTTGCACTGTTGGGGTAGCTTGCGGTTGGGGAGAGCTTGGAGTGTCTTGTCTCTGTGGGTGATCAGCCCACGATGCATCCTGAGCAGTTGGCGTCAGAGGACGACCAATGCTAATGAGTTCGCTGTGCGTAAGCACATGCGATGATACCAATTGGTGCTCGATCTAAGGAAGGACTTCATCATCTTCAACATTGTCATGGTGACCAATGTCTTCAGCAGCGGTGGGGTCAACTGCTGGAATGTCTTCAACTTCAGGAGCCTCTGTGGAAGCAGGCTCATGAATTACCATCCGTCGTTCTTGATGCGAAGAGGCAGGACGAGCAACCGAGATGGGCTCAACAATAAGGGGCTCTGTGGGAGCAGTCCGATCTTTCTTGGTTTTGCGCTTCTTCTTGGAGGGAGCAACATCAGAAGCTTCAGGATGTTTCCTCTTTCTGGCTTTAGCCGCGGCAACCCTTGTCTTCTTTAATTCTGAAGCCACTGCGGGGACCTTAGGCTTCGAGCCTGTCATACTGGCTGGGAAGACAATGGGATGTGCTTCCTGCCGTGTTGCTTCGGGTTCGGCCATAGCTGGCTTCTTCTTCTTCGTTGCAGCCATCCTGGGATCGATGCCAGGACGCCCAAGAGCCTTGCACTTTTCAGCTTCATTGTAGGCTTGCACGCACTTGTCAGTCAGACTCTTCATGCGCTCATGAGAACCTTTAGCTTATTCGCGTTTCTTGAGAAAGGCTTCCTTGAGCTCATGCAGCATAGTCTTGAAGTTCTTGACATCTTGCACTCTGAGCTTTGCCATGTGTTGCTTGAACTGAGCTTTCTCATAGTCGATCTTTTGCTTCAGTTCAATGATGCGCTGAGCTAGAGCTAGCTCAGAAGCAATGGCGCCAGTGAAAGCGACGCTGAGGCCAATTAGAAGTTGCAGATCATCAAAGCTGAGATTGGGGGTTTCAAACCACTCATCAATGAAGTTGTGAAGGATTGCTACGTCAAAGAGAGGCAAATCATTGAAGATTTCTGCTTCTTCTTTGCTCTTGATCAGTTGCTCAAGAGCGTCATCTGCAAGATCTTCATCGCTGGACAGATCAATGGCGTCGTTGCGCAGAATAGCAGAAGCAGTCAGTTCTTGGCTGGTGGGTTGCAAGGGCATCTTTACTCTCGAGGGCTTGGAGATGCGTGACAAATCTTCAGATTGCACACTGTGTTCAGGAGGTGCAGTGGCCAGAGGTTTCACCTGTAAGACCTTTGGTGCAGGAGCAGGCTTTGAAGCTTTAGGCTTCTTCAGTTTCTTTGGCTTCGGCGGTGCAGGCGCTTCATCAGATTCAGCGTCATCTGCAGGCTCATCCACAGCTGTCCCTTGAACCATGATATAAGTGATGAGACCTTCCAGGTTGTAGAAGGGCCCAACAAGATTGGGTTCAGCTTCGCGTGTGCCATCAGCACGAGGAGCAGAGGGGGCTGGATTGAAGTCTAAGCCTCGTGACTTCTTGTTCTCTTTGGCCGAGTTCCTGGCAAACTGAAGGTTGCGCTTGAACAGATTATCATCGCGGCACCACAGTAATGAAGATGGGTCTGCATCCGCAGGCTGCGGTCCACGGACCATGCAAGGATAGAAGCCTTGTTCAATGGCTTCAGCTCTGGACTTGGGTTGAAGATTTCTGTATAGAATGTCTCCCCATGGTCGTTTGATGGCGTTCTTCTCAGCATATTCCTAGGTCACAAACCTATACTTGAACCATTGCTCTGCCCAATATCTTCGAATCCATTGGATTCGAGTTTTTCGCTGATTGTAGTCCTCCTCTGGATCTGTCTTGTACAACTCATAGAGGTCAGGAGGCAAATCTCTTGAGGTGTTGCCACGACGCTGTTTGCCACCCTTTCTTGTAGGTTTCTACGGTGCCATGAAGCTTAAAGGGCTTCAACACGTTTAAAGGCTTCAAAGGCTTTCGCTTTCTGGTCAAACAGGAACTGGCTTCGGGAGAGTTAATGTGATGCTGTAAGAATTATGCAAACGAATGCAGACTATGAGAACTAAGGGATTCTCCCACGGACATGTACATGTGACAGCATTAAGGTGCGAGGGAAGGGGAAGAGGTCATATGCATTCTCAGAAGATTTTGAAGATAAATCAGTTTAGAAGACATTGACCTCATATTGCAAAGACATTCACTCATAGATAGAGAGTTGGTTCCAGATTTGTACGAATCCAGGAATAAGTACGAGTGAGGAATCTAACTACTTTGTGAAGCATAAGTGAACATACTAGGCATATTATGAGATGCAGTATGAAATAGATCCAACTTGTGTGAACAGAAACTGCTTGTGGTAGAAAGTGATGAATCTATAGGATCAAAGGGGCCGTAAAAAGGAAGTTTTATTTACCACACGAAGAACTGCTAGATGGAGTGGGAGAGGAGGCCGAGCAGTTCGATCGTCCGTGCCCTAACTTGGCGACAGAGGACACCTACGGCGACGGCGGAGAAGACGATGTCCGCGGCCGGCGTGAAGATGGCGTCAGTGAGGTCGCGGCAGCTAAGCGCTTCATCGCCGGCGTCGTCGAGGGCTAGTGGTGGTGCTAGGGTTTGTGCGAGAGTGGAAGAAAGGATAATGACTGTGGTGAGGCGTGTATTTATAGGGACAGGGACGGCACAGTGTTATTACATAGGTGCCCCTGGCGATTCACATCTGAAGGACACGTGGCCATCATGCAACATATCGGAGGTTGTTCCATGTTCCCACGCACGCCTGGATTGTCGGGTGGTCGTTCCCACTTCTCTGGGTTTCATGTGAAGGAATTAGCATTGAAAACGGACTTAATGTTTGTCTTTGTATCTTCTGCTGACTAGGACGTAGAGAAGACATTCGACAGTTTTAATAGAATGCATATGATTTGGACAGATAGAGTTTGAGATAGAACGCATAGAGAGATTAGGGTCCGATCACATTCACTTAGTTCAAAAGATTCAACAAGAAAGACGTAGCTATAAGTGAATGTTGTAGAGGCCAGAACACTAGTATGTATATATCAGAAGACAATCAAGTCAACATAGTGAAGATAATCATGAAGACAAGTTGAAAATGAAGACAAGCAAAATGTGAAGACATAGCACATGTAACACCATGGGTAAAACACTTCAAATAGAAGAATTTGGTGGTGGCGTTACCCACCGTATAGGAAGTATTAGACCCAGACACGGCGCACAATTATCGTGGCGCTCCGAAGTCAAATTCCACGTTAATGTATTCACACTCAGAATGTAAGTCTTCATTGATTGAAGATATACTTGACTTCGTGTGTTGCACATCTAAGTCATCAACATGCATAAGTGTTAGGATGTGTGCCTGGTCACAGGACATTTGAGGATTCCAAGATATTTAGCTCACATCGTAACTTGCAAAACCTCTTCTCATCCAAGGGCTTGGTGAAGATATCTGCCAATTGCTCTTCAGTGTTGACGTGTATGATATCAATATCTTCCTTCACAACATGATCTCTGAGAAAGTGATGACGAATTTCAATGTGCTTTGTCTTCAAGTGCTGAACTGGGTTGTTGGCAGTCTTGATGGCGCTTTCGTTGTCGCAGTAGAGTGGTACTTGCTTTAGGTGAATGCCATTGTCTTGGAGTGTTTGCTTCATCCATAGAAGCTGAGCGCAGCAAGATCCAGCAGCAATGTATTCAGATTCAGCAGTGGAGAGAGATACACAGTTCTGCTTCTTTGAAGACCAACATACAAGTGATCGTCCCAGAAAATGACATGTGCCTGATGTAGACTTGCGATCCACCTTGTCACCAGCATAATCAGCATCCGAGAATCAAACTAGATCAAACTCTGAGCCCTTTGGATACCATAATCCTAGTGTTGGGGTGTGAGCCAAATATCTGAGAATTCGCTTCACAGCTAAGTGATGCTATTCCTTTGGTGCTGCTTGGAACCGGGCACACATGCAAACACTAAGCATGATATCTGGCCTAGATGCACATAAATAAAGTAAGGAACCAATCATGGAGCGATATACCTTTTGATCAAACTCTTTACCATTGTCGTCGGGACCTAGATGATGTTTGGCTGGCATTGGCGTCGTGTAGCCTTTGCAATCTTGCATTCCAAATTTCTTCAGGCAATCTTTGAGGTATTTCTCTTGAGATATAAAGATGTTGTTGCGTTGCTGACGTATTTGAAGACCAAGGAAGAACTTCAGCTCTCCCATCATGGACATCTGATATTGCTCTTGCATCATATATCCAAACTCATCAGTGTATTTCTGATTGGTGCAACCGAAGATAATGTCATCCACATATATTTGGCACACAAACAGTTCACTATCATATGTCTTCGTGAAGAGAGTGGGGTCAAGGGAACCAGGTTTGAAGCCTTTGCTCTTCAGGAAGTCTTTGAGTGTGTCATACCAAGCCCTAGGGGCTTGTTTGAGGCCATACAGTGCCTTGTTGAGCTTGTACACCATGTCAGGATGTTTTGGATCTTCAAAGCCAGGCGGTTGTGCAACATACACTTCTTCATCAATCTTTCCATTGAGAAAAGCGCTCTTCACATCCATTTGATGCAGAAGAATGTTATGATGATTTGCATAGGCCAGCAGTATGCATATGGCTTCAAGTCTAGCCACATGAGCAAATGTCTCACGAAGTCAATCCCTTCAACTTGAGTATATCCTTGAGCAACGAGACGAGCTTTGTTTCTAACAACTTGACCATGCTCATCTTGCTTGTTGCAATATATCCATTTGGTGCCTATTATATTGTGCTTGCGAGGATCGGGACGCTTAACCAGTTCCCATACATTATTCAGCTCAAACTGTTGAAGCTCTTCTTGCATAGCTTGAATCCATTCAGGTTCCATGAAGGCTTCATCAACTTTCTTGGGTTCAGATATTGAGACAAATGTGAAGTGCCCGTAGAAATTTGCTAGCTGTGTTGCCCTTGAACGAGTAAGTGGACCTGGTGCATTGATGCTATCAATTATTCTCTCAATTTGTACTTCATTTGCAACACGAGGATGTACAGGACGAAGATTTTGCTCTTGCTGATCATTGTCATCATTAGAAGGATTGTCTTCAGGTTGATCATTGTCTTCAGGTTGATCAGGTGCAAAGATGATAAGTTCCTCTTTAGGCTGAGCTTCAGAAGGTATGATTTCTCCAGCTCCCATAAGTTTGATTGACTCACTAGATGGAACTTCATCTAGCACATTTGGCAGGTGCTCTCTTTGCGAGCCGTTAGTCTCATCGAACCGCACATCCACAGTTTCAACCAATTTATAGTGAAAGAGGTTGAAGACTTTGTAGGAGTGTGAATCCTTTCCATATCCAAGCATAAAACCTTCATGTGCTTTTGGTGCAAATTTTGAAGTGTGATGTGGATCCTTGATCCAGCACCTGGCACCAAATACTCTGAAGTAATTGACATTTGGCTTCTTGCCAGTAAGGAGCTCATAAGATGTCTTGTTCAGAAGCTTGTGAAGATAAACACGGTTGATGATATGGCATGCAGTATCAATGGCTTCAGGCTAGAATTTTTTTGGAGTCTTGTATTCATCAAGCATCGTCCGAGCCATCTTAATAGGTGTTCTGTTCTTGCATTCGACGACGCCATTCTGTTGTGGCGTGTACGGAGCTGAGAATTCATGTGTGATGCCCAAAGTATCAAGATATGTATCTAGGCCAGTGTTCTTGAAGTCAATGCCATTGTCACTTCTGATGTGCTTTATCTTGACGCCATAGTTGTTCATTGCTCGATTGGCGAAGCGTCTGAAGACATCCTGCACTTCAATCTTGTAGAGGATTATATGCACCCAAGTATATCTTGAATAATCATCAACAATGACAATGCCATAGAGACAAGCAGTAGTAGTAAGAGTTGAGTAATGAGTGGGACCGAAAAGATTCATGTGGAGCAGTTCGACGAGTTGAGTCGTTGTCATGATTGTCTTCGAGAGATGCTTGGCCCTCGTCATCTTTCCTGCTTCACAGGCACCGCATAAGTGATCCTTCTTGAACTTGATGCCCTCGATGCCTATGACATGCTTCTTTCTTGCAAGAGTGTGCAAGTTCCTCATGCCAGCATGCCCTAGCCTCCGATGCCAGAGCCAGCATTCTGAAGCTTTTGCTAGAAGACATACGGCAAGCTGTGGTCCTGCTGAGAAATCTACCACGTACAAATCATCTTTCCGATACCCTTCAAACACTAGAGACTTGTCAGATTCCATTAGAACAAGGCAACGATATTTTCCAAACATCACAATCATGTTTAAATCACAAAGCATTGATGCAGACATTAAGTTGAAACCAAGGGATTCAATAAGCATGACTTTATCCATGTGTTGATCCTTTGAGATTGCAACTCTACCTAGACCCAATACCTTACTTTTACCAGTGTCAGCAAATGTGATGTGACTTTTGTCAGATGGACATAAGGTTGAGTCCATAAGAAGGCTTCGCTTGCCAGTCATGTGATTGATACACCCACTATCAATAATCCATTCTGAAGTAGTTGGTGTCGTACCCTACAGTGTAGTTAGGGGGATAGGCTTCACGAAGAGAATTGTGAAGCAAAAACATTTGACGAGCCAGTGAATTATGAAAGCTTAGATCGAGATTAGGACTGATAGGGCAAGTATCAAGCGACTCAGGAACAAAGTACATAATAAGACCATTTGGGCATTTGATGTTGTGCCCTACAAGATGTTTAAGGTCCCCAGCAATAGCTTCAGACGATTTTGGTTTTTGGATGGAGACCTTTCCCTGCAAAAGAGAGTTAAGCTTTCTTAGCCACCCACATCTTCAAGGGTGGCTTCGAAGCAATGAGTCTAAGTGCAGCATTTGAGAACTTTGGCTTTGGAGCCCTAGCAAAAAGTCTTGTAGGTGGACAATAGTACTCATAAGGATAAGCAGAATAGTTCTTGGTCTTATGAACATGGTGGTTTGATGAACCGTGCTCATATTCATAGGCCTGAGTATGGCTTCCCTGCAAAACATTTGCATTAGTGCGACTCAGGTGAGTCCTCTGTCTATATGAAGCCTTTGGGCCGTATGAAGCCTGTGGTATGGGGCTTGTCTTCTTCACTTGTGGTGTCATGACGACATTCACAGGAAGATTTTCCAAACACCTTTTCGGCACCCAGACCTTCTTCATAGGCGGCCCATTCCTGTAGTTAGTACCAATATACCTGGCAAACACTTCACCGTTCTGATTCTTAAATAGTTTATAGTTTGCATCAAAGGATTCATCAATAACAATGGGATTAGCACAAGTGAAGCCAGATAGGGTGGATGGATCCACTAAAGGTCCCTTTGCAGCAACCCATGTGGTTTTGGGGTACTGCTCAGGTTTCCAGTAAGAGCCATCAGCATTCATTTTCCTTTCGAACCCAACACCCTCTTTCCTAGGGTTTCGGTTCAGGATCTGCCTTTTGAGGACATCACATAGTGTTTGATGCCCTTTGAGACTTTTGAACATCCCTGTTTCAAGCAATGTCTTCAACCTAGCATTCTCATCAGCAATAGCAGTGGCATCCTCAGCAGAGGGGTTAGTTATCGCATCAACAGTTGAAGATATTGCAACAGTAGCAGCAGTAGAACATTCAGCAACAGAAGTAGCGTTATCACGCTCAATGCATTTAAGACATGGTGGTTCAAAACCTTCCTGAGCGGAACTGATCTGTTTGGCGCGAAGTGACTCGTTTTCCTTTTGAAGATCTTCATGAGCCGCTCTCAATTTCTCAAGATCTTGCTTCCTTTGAAGATAATCATAGGAAAGCTTTTCATGAGTTGTTGAGAGCGTTTCATGACGACTTTCAAGTTCCTCATACTTAACGTGAAGATTTTTTATGTCTTCAATTAAGGACTGAGATCGAGTCATTTCAGCGTCTAACAGGTCATCGCTTTTGTCTAACAGGTTTTGTATATGTTCCATAGCTTTCTGTTGTTCAGTTGCAATTTTAGCTAGTGTTTTGTAGCTGGGTTTGGAACCACAATCAAAGTATCTTCACTGGAAGTTTGATAGTGAGTAGTGCGTGTGTTTACCTTGGCACCGCGTGCCATGAAGCAGTAGGTAGGAGCGGAGTAGTCCTTGTCATTTGCATCGGTGTCGGTGACGGAGTCATTGTCTTCAGTGTTGAAGATGGACTTGGCAACGTATGCTGTAGCCAGACTCGCAACGCCAGAATCGGACTCGTCCTCAGACTCCACCTCCACCTCCTCAGAAGTGGACTCCTCCTTTGAATCCATTTCCTTGCCAACAAACGCACGTGCCTTGCCAGATGAGCTCTTCTTGTGTGATGAAGACTTTGAGGAGGACTTAGAAGAAGACTTTGAGTATTTCTTCTTCTTCTTGTCATCAGAATCATACTCCTTGTTCTTCTTTTTTCTTCTTGTTCTCATTGTCCCACTGCGGACACTCAGAGATGTAGTGGCCAGGTTTCTTGCACTTGTGGCATGTTCTCTTCTTGTAGTCATGAGCAGAAACTTCATCATTCCTTGAGCTTGACCGTGAGGAATTTCTGAAGCCTTTCTTCTTGGTGAATTTTTGGAACTTCTTCACAAGAGGTTGCGAAGGACACTGATTCTCTGATCTCTCTGGGTTGAAACGCCTTCGTTGACCTTGGAGAGCCAGTCCCAGACTAGCTTAGATGTTTCCAAAGCACTCACGCGGCCATACTGTCCTTTGGTCAGATGACCACAGATGATGTTCTTGGCAGTGAAGTCCAGTTGAACAAACTTCTTGACATCAGCAGCGGTGACACCTTCACCAGCCTTGGGAACTCCATTCTCGACGACATACCATAGGTCGACATCAATGGCTTCAAGATGCATGCGCATCTTATTCTTCCAGTAGTGATATTCAGTTCCATCGAAGACTGGGCACGCAACGGAGACTTTGATTATCCCTGCAGTCGACATAGCTAAAACTCCAGGTGGTTAAATCGAATCACACAGAACAAGGGAGTACCTTACTCTAATACCAATTGAAAGTGCTAGTGATCGACTAAAGGGGGGGGGGTGAATAGGCGATTTTTATGAAAGTCCTCAAAACATGGAAGTTTCGAAGACAAACGATAGAAATAAACCTATTACCATGTAGTGGAAGGTAGACTACACTAGGCAAACCATAGTCAAGTATTCAATGGAGTGAAAGCACAATGACTAATAGCAGCTAGGCAGTAAAGATCAGGTAGGAAGATATTGTGAAGCCAATCAGAACAAGCAGTCACTCAGTGAAGACAAAAGATAAAGCAATCATACAATGACTTCACAAGGACCAACAGTAAGTAAAGGGAAGGGAAGGATGAAACCAGTGACTCGTTGAAGACAATGATTTGTTGGACCAGTTCTAGTTGCTGTGACAACTGTACGTCTGGTTAGGGAGGCTGAGATTCAACTCAGAAGACCTCGTCTTCACCTTATTCCCCTTGAGCTAAGGACACCCAGTCCTCGCCCAATCACTCTGGTAAGTCTTTAAGGTAGACTTCCAAACCTTCACAGACTTCGTTCACCGGCGATCCACAATGACTCTTGGATGCTCAGAACGCGGCGCCTAACCGGCTGGAGGATTCACAGTCCTCAAGTGTAATAAGTCTCCGGATCACACAGACAGGAAGGCTTAAGTGATGCCTAACACTCTTTGGCTCTGCGAGTTTAGGGCTTTATCCTCGCAAGGAATTCTCTCTCAAAGGCTTCGAGGTGGGTTGCTCTCAAACGACAAAAGCCGTGCACTAACTCTGAGCAGCCAACCGTTTGTGGTTGTAGGGGGTGAGCTATTTATAGCCACTAGGCAACCCGACCTGATTTGTCCGAAATGACACTTGGTCACTAAGGAACTAACACGTGTTCCAATGGTCAGATTTCAAACACACACGGCAGCTTTACTTGAGCTACAAGCAAAGCTGACTTATCCAACTCTGGACAAGATTTGCTCTCATAGTCTTCACTCGAAGACATAGGATTTTGGTTAAGCATCACTTCAGTCATTCTAACTGGTTCACTTGGACCCCACTTAACAGTATGGTGGTTCCTATGACTCAACAAAGAAGAAAAAGAACAACGAAAGAACTAAGTCTTCGCGCTCCATAGTCTTCATGCGATGTCTTCTCTTGTCATAGTCTTCAATGTGAATGTCTTCACATACCACCTTTGACTTCAATGTCTTCTTACATTTTTAGGGGTCATCTCTGGTAGGAAAACCGAATCAATGAGGGACTTCTACCTGTGTTATCCTGCAATTCTCACAAACACATTAGTCCCTCAACTAGGTTTGTCGTCAATACTCCAAAACCAACTAGGGGTGGCACTAGATGCACTTACACCCCCCATGAACTAATGTAGCTGTCAGTTTAGTTTTCTGTCCAAATCCAATTCAATATGCATTCAGTGTATGAGATGAACAATTCCATTTCATTCCATCTCTCAAACCAAACACCAAAATGTAACCATTCCATTTCTCGGAATTGCTCTTACCGAACTCGAGAACGAAACCAACCCATTCCAGTGGAACGGAACCATGGCGTTGCGTTCCACTTCATTCTCAAATCAAATACATCCTTAGTTGTTCGACCTTTCATGCCTCGCCAAGGTTGTATCTCGGCTACTACAATACAGTAGGCAATCGCTATATGGTCCAACCCTATTTGGGTTCCTAGGAAGCGGGTTTTAGAAGCATGAAAATCAGGTTCTTTTTTTTCATGTGTGTGTTTCTGTGTAAGTTTTCAATGGCTTTTGTATCTAGGCTTCAGTTTTATGTGTTTCTTTACCAGTTTTTAATTTTATGGCCTTCATAATTTTTCAATACATGTCTATGTTACTCATACACATTATCAATTTTCTTTATACATCTGGAACTTTTTTTGATACATCCAGAACATTTTTCCAAATACTGTTTGGCTCACGCTCGCTACACGTGAGCTATAGACGCGCCCTTCGGTCCTTCTACCCAAAATTGAACGACGGCATTCCTCGGAACCCTCTCGAGCTCGTGCGGGAGAGAAAAAATGGTCACACTAAACTTATAAAAGACAAACATGACTTCGTGGGAAAAGGTCTTGTTGTGGTATGGTAGTAAAATTCCTGGATATACGAGGTGCGGACCTATATGTGTTCCGGACAAAATAAGATTTAGAGCCATATATCGGACAATGATGTCCAGATGGGAAAACATGAATAATGTTCATCCATTTGAACATGCAAAGGAAAAGATAAAGTGGGACCATTTTAACTCTAATCACAATGGTATGACCTATGAGCAAGTGTCTACATCCAAGTTGTCAAATGCTATGTTTAGCTGCCTGGCATTTAGAGACCAATCCAGTGTTGGAACTATGCTCAGTCGTCAAATATCCCAAAGTCGTTAGATGCTATGCATAACTACGTACTTGCTAAATAATCCATGTATTTTAATACAATTATCAATAGAAAAATTGTATTATTCTAAGCAAATAACAGACTGCACAAAACGGGGATGCTTTGGACTAGAATCAACAATGTGAAATAAACTAGACACTGAAACACAAAAATCTCTTACTCCTTTTTTTTTGACAATAAAAAATATCTCTCACTCCTTTGTTTCGGGCCTTGTACGGTGACGGACGAAAGCAAAGGTGGGCCAACGAACGAGTGTAGTTTGTCTGTTGGGCCTTGTTGTACACAAAAGTAAACCACGTCATTTCCTCCGAACCCTCTGGAGCTCGTGCGGGAGAAGGAACCAAGGAAAAAAAAACAATATAGCGGCGGCGCAGTTTTGCAGAGAGGCCCCTGGTTCGACCCTCTGCCGTCCCCACCCCGCACCCACGACGCCGGCGATGGCGGCGACGGTGCGGTTCGGGCTCCTGGTGGCGATGTTCCAGGCCATGACGCGGGACCGCACGTCCGCGAAGAAGCGGGGCCGCCTCCGCACGTTCCTCGACCGCGCCTACGGGGCCAGCGGCAGGGACGACTACTTCAGCGCGCTCCGCCTCATCCTCCCGTCCCTCGACCGCGAGCGCGGCTCCTACGGCCTCAAGGAGGCCGCCCTCGCCGCCGCGCTCGTCGAAGCGCTCGGAATCGCCAAGGACTCCCCCGACGCCGTCCGCCTCACCAACTGGCGCCGCGGGGGCGGCGGCCGCAACGCGGGCAACTTCTCCCTCGTCGCCGCCGAGGTACAGTCGGGACCATTTTTTTCCCCACCATTCAGCATTGTCGTTCTCCGTAATCACAGCGTCGCCTCGCCGTTGATGGATTGTTGTATGGGGTTCGATGGATTGTGCCAACTGATTGAATTGTGTAGGGTTTAGCCGTTGAGGATTAGAGGTTGACTTAGGGGTTTGACCTTTCAGCTGTGTGCTTGACATGATGTTCTTCATATGCTTAGCAATGTACCACTGGCTATCGTCAGTGTGTTCTCTGTGATTCGGGTGCACAACTTGTAACGAAAAATGGTCTAATGGCTCGAAAGTAGAAGGCTGGAAGCCTTATTGGTAGTTGTATATGGTGTCATTGGTTTGATACTATAAATGTATAAAGAAACGCCGATTCAATTCAAAATGCATGTGGCTGTATTGATTTATCAAGATGCTGCTTGTTGTAGCAGCTTATCTTGCCTTTTTTTTTTCAGGCCGCTTTTGACATAATTTCCTTTTTCTACTCAGGTGCTGCAGCGGAGGCAAGGAATGACTTCTGGTGGGTTGACAATAAAGGAGGTTAATGACGCACTTGATCGTCTATCTGCAAGTGATACTAGGTAGCTTATGCATCTATTTCCTTCGCATTCGTGTATGACTGAAAGTCAGAAATCAGAAGTTCCTCCTCATTTTATATAGGTCTGAGAAGGCTTCGGTTCTTTCAAGTATGATCAAGAAAACCAATGCCCTTGAAATGAAGTGGCTTCTCATGATCATTATTAAAGGTGAACTTGTTCTACAGACTATTGTTTCTTTATGCTTAATAATTGATGCACATTCCAACAGTACTTCTGAATTTCTTTTGATGTTCCTGTACCATCATAGACTTGAAATTGGGGATCAGTGAGAAGAGCATATTCCATGAATTTCATCCTGACGCTGAGGACTTATTCAATGTCACTTGTGACTTAAAATGGGTCTGTGAAAAGCTTAATGATCGAAGTCAAAGGCATAAACGTCAGGTGATTATGCTGTTGCTTGTACTTTTTTTCTGACACATACTATTCGTGGTTCAACGGTCAAAGTCTTCAAAATGTAGTATTATTTCGTAGCTCTTACCTTTTGCTCTTTTGTCTATGCATGGAGCCATCTTTTGGATGGATAGGTCATTGAATATCTTTCAGGCACACACAATTTTCTCATTACTTCTGTTACTCCTATGTTGTATGATCAGGATATAGAAGTCGGAAAGGCTGTGAGGCCTCAGCTAGCTATGAGAGTCGGTAACGCTTCATCTGCATGGAAGAAGGTATTTCCTTGTTTTTTCTAGCTCCTAGTGTGACACTGCATGTTGTAACTATTGCCAAGGAAATACCCTCTCTGTATTTCTCTTTGGCATCACCTGAATCTGCTTCGTCAAACTGCCACCTCCCTGTCTCCAGCTTCATGGCAAACCAGTGGTTGCTGAGTGCAAATTTGATGGCGATCGTATCCAAATTCACAAGAATGGGGAAGAGATTCATTTCTTCTCACGGTAAATTAAATTGTTCCATATTTACTTGCACATTCTTCTGAAACGTATATGTTTTTGAGTTTACAGAGAGCCTCATCTTGGCCCACTAATGTTTTCTGTATGTCAGGACCTTTCTTGATCATTCTGAATATACATCTGGGATGTCCAAATTTATTAAGGAAAATATCCTGGTTGACAGGTATTGTTTATTATTACTAAGCAGTAGTATCCTCTTTTTTTGGGGGTACTGTAGCATTAATAAGAATGATGCTAGACTTTGCATGAAAGAAGTCCATCTCAGGGCTTAGTCCTATCATAATAAACAAATGGACAAAATCTTTCCAGTGATTATTGGAACATGTAGTCAGTTTGTTGGTCTTATTTGGCTAGTTAGCTAGATAGACAAACCCGAATGTGCTGAGTTATTATGGGATCATCTTGCCCCTTATATTATTTCCTTGACAATATAAGCTCTCTGTGGGAATGATATCAATGTTTTGTGTAGATTATTTCACAATACAACTTGGTCACTCATTCTTAACTCTGATATGAATTCAACTGAATCCTCAGGTGTATTTTGGATGGGGAGATGCTTGTTTGGGATACTGCGCTTAATCGGTTTGCTGAATTTGGCTCAAACCAGGAAATAGGTTTTTAAACTTTCATTGGAATTAGTAATATTTTGCGTGTTCTGTTGAATATTTTACAGTGAACTCAAACTATTTTATTCACAGCAAAGGCTGCTAGTGAGGGGCTGGAGACAAATCGACAGGTTTTATCATTAACTTGTTCACTATAGGTTCATTTTAGATTCACCCTGGTATGGCAGTCCCTATCTAACTGAAATTACCTTTTTCCCCTTGCAGTTGTGCTGTATCCTTCACTTTTAACTGCTTCTTGCATCTTGCTTTCTGTATTGATACCTACTCCCTCTGTTCGGAATTACTTGTCTCGGAAACGGATGTACCTAGAACTAAAATACGTCTAGATACATCCATTTCTGCGACAAGTAATTCCGAACGGAGGGAGTAACTGGCAAATTGGTAATGAAACACCTTTTGGGTTTCAGTGTCCTGAAAACACTAGGACATTTGTTTCTCGCTTGGGTAGATCTATATGCATTTAACACATGACCTGAAATTTATTTTCCTTTGGTTCGCAAATACTTAATTATGAGGAACATTATTTCACCCTTCAGTTTTTCATATCACTTTTTCTTTTCATGCTGGCCATGTTTTGCTTGACGCTAGGAATGTACAGATATTGCTTTTGACATTCTTTATTCTGGAGACACTAGTGTTATCCACCAAAGTTTGTCGGAGCGGCACGAAATTCTGCGGAAGGTTGTCAAACCTTTAAAGGGTCGTCTTGAGATTTTGGTCCCAACAGGTGGTCTAAACACCCATCGCCCCCCAGGTAGCTCCTGAAAGTTATATGCTGTCTCAACTTGACATCTGATTCAAATAAATAAATCTAGATGGCATCTTCAAAAAATTTGCCACAGGGGTGTTAACAGAACTGTCCTTTTGCTTTGACATGTTTTTTTTTATGTTTACAAATTTATTTTCTGCAGTGCATAACGAGCTTGATTTTTTTGCTATATCTTTTTTTTCCTTTCAGTAATATGTAACAGTAGTTATGCTTGCAAATTGTAGATGAACCATGCTGGTCCATTTTTGCTCCCAATATTGAAGACGTTGAGAAATTCTTCAAGGAGACTGTCGAAAACAGGTTTGTTTCCACTTCCTAAACACAAAACAACGTAGCAATCTGTTTGTAACACTAATAACTAAATGTGGTCTCTTGATTTTTCAATCCATTGTTTGTGATTAGAGATGAGGGAATTGTACTAAAGGACCTTGATTCCAAATGGGAACCTGGTGATCGAACTGGAAAGTGGCTTAAACTAAAGCCTGATTATATACATGCTGGTGCTGATCTGGATGTTATTATTATAGGTCAGCATCATCATGCTTACTTGAAGTATTAACAGTAAACTTTTCCACCTGTTGATTGAGTGCAGTGATTGAGTGTATGTCCATTCCTTTATTTTTTAGGTGGATATTATGGATCAGGGCGTCGAGGAGGAGAGGTGTGTACATGTGCTTGTTTTGAATTTCACATACTTCTTTCACTGTTCTGGTTTCAACATTAACACTAGCTGAGGTGCAAAGTTTTGAATGTGTACTCTTGATTCTTACATAACAACTCATGACTTACCAACTGCAATTTTCTTGTAATGCTAAGACTATACTTAAATTATCTTTGTTCTTCCAAGTGGATGCTATGAAGGAATTCTGATCATTCGAAACCGATTTATAGGTTGCACAGTTTTTAGTTGGTCTTGCAGTGTCTTCAGATGATAATAGTCACCCCAAAAGGTAAGCAAACCTTTTCTCCTACAGTAGTTTGTGTACCTTTATATCTACCAATGTGGGGGAAAGTAGGTGGATATATGGTTAAGAGAGGGAATTCGGTTCTCCTAATACTATATTGACGTTCTTAATAGCTAAGTTCTGGTCTCAAAAGGAAAAAAAGCAAGTAAAAAAATTATAGCATTTTGATCATTCAGTTTTTCATGTTCTAATAGTTCTCAGAGTGTTTCTTATGAGTTTTTGATATGGTCAGATTGTCAAAGTTTTTGTTTCCTACCTTTATGTATTTTGCTATCCTTGCAAGATTTCTTTCATTTTGTCGAGTCGGTACTGGTCTCTCCGATGAAGAACTTGCCACTCTAGTCGCGAAACTGAAGCCCCACTTTAGGTATATTGTCTTTGTTTCTGCTTTTGCATTATTATTAGTTTAGTATGCTACATGTTTGAATTTATTTGTTAAGGCACCCCATTTCCGTCTCATGAATGGCTATTTTTTTAATCATCAAAAGTGGAACCCCCAAAAAAACACCCAGATTTTATGAAGTAACAAACAATTCGAAGGAGCGGCCAGATGTTTGGATAGAAAGCCCTGATAAGTAAGCTTTCTTTAATCATTTGGGTTCTTGGCTTCTTACTAGCCAGCCTCAGCTGTAGCAAGCATCTGATCTGCTAAATCACGAATTGCAGGTCAGTCATACTATCTATAACAAGTGATATTCGAACAATTAAATCCGAGGTAATTCATTTTAAAGAATCGAATACTTGTTGTATTGCAGTCTTCAAAAAAGTTATGCTCAAGAAATATTTCTTCTTGTCCAATTTAGCCAATCACTGATTTGCTCTCCAGTTGGTTTTTGACAATTGCTTCCAATATATTGAAGGTTTTTGCTGCCCCATACTGCTTGAGGTTCCCCCGCATTCAACGAGTGAGATATGATAAGCCATGGCACGAGTGCCTTGATGTGCAATGTAATTCTTTTTTGCGCTGTATCAATATCCTCATTTCAATTTGAATATCTCACAGTAAGGCACATTGCTTCTGATGCCATGCATATTGATTATATATCTGAAAGATGAACTCTGGAATATTGATCATTGCAGCATTTGTGGAGATCGTGCACTCAAGTAATGGGTCAATGCACAAGGCAGAAGATGATAAGAGTCTGAAAAATGACAACTTACAGAACCCAAAAATAAACAAAAGGGGGGAGAAGAAGAATGTATCAATCATCCCTTCACATCTTATGAAGACTGACATATCAGGCTTAAAGGGCGAAACCCTGATATTTGCAAACACGATGTTCTGTATCCTTTTTTTTGGCATATATGCCACTACCTACACATTTGTGTAGAAGGTCAAGCAACTATATCTGCATCTTTTTAAAGCACACCATATATTCGGACTGGTACATTCCTTATCATACTTAGATTTTGTCAACACCCCTCCGTCATATAACCTCGACTATTTCCATAAACTGGTTGTGGAGAATGGAGGATCTTTCTCGATGAATCTTAATGACTCTGTTACTCACTGCATAGCAGCGGAGAAGAAAGGTATTCCACTTTTGTTGTGCAGGGCTACTTTTCCTTATCCTGGGTGCTGAGTACATACAGTTTGAGGCTATTTGCTGCACTCTCAGGTATCAAATATCAGGCGGCCATACGCCACGGAAGGATCATTCATTATTCCTGGATCTTGGACTGTTGCAAGCAAAAAATACTTCTTCGTTTGCAACCCAAGTTCGTCCTTTGCTTATATCACATATTCCTCTAATCTTTTTACCCAACATATTCTAATGCATTTTGCTGTGCAGGTATATCCTCTTTCTTGCAGATTTTGCCAGGCACAAATTTCCTGAAGAGATCGACTCGTATGCAGATTTTTACTACTGGGACATCGATGTTTCTGACCTGAAGCAGGTACAGAGCTTATTTTTGTATGCGGCAAATGCTTTATCTCCTTAAACACATGTGACAATTTTTCAAAAATCAAGATGTGTTACGGGGGTCTGAATTAATCATGCTACCAGCTATAGTATGGCTGATAGCATTGTTTATAGAAGAATGACGTAGACAGCAGGCTATAGAAGCTGATGGCATTGTTTATAGAAGAACGACCTAGACACCAGGCACCAATACCATGACAGTTGAACCCCAATGGGTGGGTTCAGGGGCGGAGCCACGTTGGGCTACCAGGGTGCACATGCACCAGGGTCCAACATCTTTTTTCCTTGCAATCAGCCCATAAAAGTTGGTGTGTGCACCCTGGTATTTCATGGGCTCTGCACAATTTGGTGTATGCTCCTTAGCCCATGAGCTGTGCACCTTGGCCTTGTTTGGCCTAGATCTGCCCCTGGGTGGGTTGATGTTCACGCGGCCCCACAAACTGAGTGGTGCTCAGTTCTCTCAGTCAGCTATATAGTAGAAGGTGCACATAGCCACATACTACAGTACACCCTGTAGCTAGCTGGAAGCTACATGGGATTGCTACAGTACATATATGAGCAATTTGCAAACCCCTCAACATGAGCCTTGGGACAGATGAATCTGAAATAGGCTATAGCTTTAGGGATATCTGAAGGCCACATTTATGTACATCCCGTGAATAAAGCCTCAGATAGAGAAAGCACTATTTGATAGTATCTCTTTGCTAGAGAAATCATGTTGCGATATCCCTTTCAGACACATAAATCTTCGACAGATTTCACCAATTTAAATCTCCCTAATAATGGCCATCAAACAACTCACCCAGCGAGCACTGTTAGAGTTTGAATGACAGCACAAACATAATTTTGGATTGTTACTTCGCCATAGATCCACGTATTGTCGCATCCCCTGGCATTGTAATTTTGTTGTTAAAGTGGTTTTATCACATAAAATTCTTAGCTTGTGCTGAGAAGGTTGCTCTGACTAGCAAGTGGCAGGAAAGGTGTTGCTGGCTGTGACTTGAAATATTGTTGCTTTTTGCCCTTTTTATAAGGGCTAGTTTATGGTTATAGTTTCAGTTCTTTCATTGATTCATTGTTCAGATATTCATCAACATGGACAAAGTTACTGTCGATCCAAGCATGGTACACCGGTACAAAAAGAAGTATTATGCAGATGAAAGATTCTGCTTCTTCCAGGGTTGCTGCGTTTACTTGTATCATGCACCTTTAGTGTAAGTCTCATTTACTGCCAAATATCATCTTCCATGTAATGTCAATACTTATTTGTTTCTCCTTTTTTTGTTTTCTTCCTGAAGGAACGAGGACTACAATGTAATATCTGATCTTGCACTAAAGAGGGTGAAGCAGGACCTTACAATGCATGGTGGTCAGTATTGCAGCAGCCTTGCTCCTGCTACCCATTTGGTTATAGTTTCAGTTCTTGAGGTGTACAATTTTGACATATTGTACAAGAGGTGATGATTTAATGCTTTTTTTTGTATATTATGTGAGTGACAGGGAATAGGAACAGTAATGAGTCTATTGTTTATGCAGCTTCTCTCCAGCTGAGAGGCGTTACCTACACGACAAAAGATTGCATGTTGTCAGTAACAAGTGGTTAGAAGATTCAGTGGAGAAACAAATGAAATTGCCTGAAACCGCCTACAACCTTAAACCGGATACATTAGAAGAAATACAAATCGAAAGGAGGTATATGTTGAATGTTCACATTTGAAGGTTCAACGTATCCACCATTTCATCATCTCTGAAAACAACTATTTACCTTTTGATTGTTGATGTTTTATTTCAGTGAGGAAAAGGCCCAGCCCTCTAATGACAAGACTGCTGAAAATGAGGAGGTTGAAATATCTCATGTTAAACATGCAAGGAAAAGGGGCAGGGCGACAAGCAGTAGTTCGAGAACTGTACGGGCTGCTCCTAGGCCAGTCCGAACAACAAGGGCTAGAAGAGGAAATAAGCAGGCAAAAATAGATGATGGTGAACCTGAAGAAGACGGTCCTGGTGAAACAGGTCAAGATGATGAAAAGTCGAACACAGATCCCATCTCCAGGATGGAAGAAGATAGCAGTGACAAGCACCAACGACCACCTCGAGCTGCTCCTAGACCAGTTCGAAGAACAAGTGCTAGAAGAGGAACCCGGCAAGCGAAAATAGACTATCGTGAATCTGACGAAAGCGGCCCTGGTGAAACAGGTGAAGAAGATCAAAAGGTTGGCACAGATGCTGTCGTAAAGATGGAAGAAGATAGCCTGGATGAAAACCAAGGACCGCCTGCAGGGGCCCAGTTCATCACATTGGACGATCGAGAGCCCACAGTCGTCAAACTGAGTGCCGCAGAGGAGAAGACAGGCAGTCCAAAGTTCGAAAGCAAAGGAACTTCCCAAAGAACAGACGCTGGTGAAGGAGAGAGCATGGCAGGTGAGAAGATAGAACAGATGGTTGATCCTCTGCACGCGATGCTCCTCGACATGATACCGTCGCTTAGGGAAGAAGCGAGCAGCGATCCCCCAGCCAAAGTCGAGCATGATCCGCCGCGTGTGAGAAGTTCCATGTCGGATAACAGGGCTCCGGTGCCTGAGACAGGTGGTTCTGCATCCAATCCCGTGGCTCCGGCACCGCCGGCAGGAAGTTCGTCATACAGTGCGGGGGTTCCAGCCCCAGATCCAAATCCCGCGGCTCCCAAGAAGAAAAAGGTGAGCTACAAAGATCTGGCCGACGAGTTTCTGAAAGATTGGTGAGAGTGCTTCGGCTCTGTGGGCTCGGGGTAGCACGTACGCCGTACGTCTTTTTCACCGTTTCCACGGTCCTGTAAATATGACAGATGCTTGTAACCATCAACCTTGTCCGTACCATGGCCCTAGTTATCTCGTGGAGTGAGAGCATAGCAGAGACTGTGAGTTGTGCCTGAAAAAATTGATGCTGGACCAAACTGTGATGGCTTCCAGCACTCGGTGGCCTGCAGTGTGTACCGTAGCCGCGTCGGTAGCCTGGTTCGGCCCTATGGATTGGTTGGTTTTCCGTCAGGCGTCGACGCGTCCATTGCCGATGCCGTCGTGCGCTTCAGCCGGCGGCCAACTACAGAACCGCTTACGCACCAGGACGGCCCGCCTGTCCAGGTCTCAGATGAGGCCTCGTGTAGCGGAAGACGCACGACGCGACACCACGGGCTCACGGTGGGCGTGACGGGTGGTCGGCAGCACTGTGAAAGAAATGCACACGATGTGTGACGGGTGGACCACATTGAAACTTGACGTGCCAACGGCCTCCGTGTCGGCAACACCGGACAGGTCTAGTATTTTTTCTAAAAAAAAGGTCCTCTGGTTGCCGTCCTAGTCGACCCACCGTGAGACAACGAGCCACACTATCCGTGTCACTGACAAGCCGGTCTCCTCGCGCCCCAGCCTCCCAGGAAGGTTGGAGCCAAGCGCAGCCCCCCGTGGCACTCACTGACCGTATGGCCCCCACGGCTAATGCGGCCCCAGTTGCCATTCTATACGCCATGAATATTCGCGAGTAACTGGCGCGTCCCCATCCGAGCTTTTCCTCCTCACCTGTCGTCTCCCTCGACTTCTTTCTTTCCATCCGTCACCCCTCTCTCTGTCTCACTGGTTTTCTCCACTCCCCCAACCTTCATGTCAGCCCCCTTCTCCTTGACCAAAAATCCAGCCCCTTTCCACTTCTGGAGGCGTCGGCGATGGCATTCAAGCAGGTCTTCTGCGCCCTGCGAGAGGTCTTCCCGCAGGTATGGATTGGTCCGGCTGGCTGGCTCCACAAGATTTGTTCATGTTTTTGTTTGGAATACCTCAAGGTCAATTTCTTCTATGTAAATATGTAATAGTCCTATTTAGCAAAAATAAAATAAAAAATGGAGTAATTCATCTAGCTTACACGCGAAGATTCTATTTGGAGAATCTTATTTTCGGTCCTCTGCATTTTGGATTTTCCTGGGCGTGCTCTAGCTCCTACAAGGCACCACCGTATGGGTTGCCGACGAACTGTTTGATGAAATCTATTAATAGGACAATTCAAAAGATCTGTTGATAGACTCCCGGGAGCATTTCAGTGTTTCTTGGAGGGAGGTAAATTTCTGCTTTAGGCCAATAAAGGATAATTTATAATACTATTGAGAGAGAATGCTCTGCTCAGTATGTACAATCATATATGGAAGGGACATCAGTAGTAGGTCTGCACGTGCATAATATAAGTCCAGCCAAGTAATTATAGGGAAATACAGTAAAAAATAGTGACAGAAGATGCAAGGAGCCAACAGCCAAATAAAATGCACAAGTATCAAGTCATTTATGCTGACATTATTCAACCTTTCCAAAAAATAAATATAAAATTCTGACATTCATTGTGCGGCCTTGCTGGATTATGGATTTCCCTGTCAACCAATGCCAAACATGGTTTACTTCATCCTGGAGACTGGATTCATTAACATGAACCACCTCCTACTGTATTTACGCGACCAATTCTAATATATGTGCAACTGTACATCAAGATAAAGAAAACATGGCATATTTAAGGTTATTTTTTCCCCTTTGTATTTGTGTTACAGGTTGATCTTCGAATATTGAAGGCTGTAGCCAGTCAGTATTCCTCTGATGTTGATGCAGCTGTTGGATTTGTTCTTTCCGATGTCATTCCAGCAGTAAGCGAACCTACTGAAACAGTTTTTACACTCCAAGATGTTGATTATGCAGAACACGACCATACTGATTGTAAGTAACTTTGTGCACTGTGTTTTGCACCGTTTTTTTTCATTCCTGTTGTTTGTTTTCATCCATTACATGGAAATACTTGTAGCAATCAAATATGTGCATCTGCTAGTTGTTTATTCAATGGGGCCTTCAGTCTCATGCTTGTTTGTTTCCAAATGTTAGCCAGGAAATCTAACTTGCACTCTGGAGGGATATCATTGGTGGATCTAGGAGCTCGAGAGGATACCAGTGCCCTATTTGGTACGTCAGCTGAGAGCAGTGGCACTGTTGGTGAATGTGATCCGTTTTCAGATTATGATGGACCATTCCAGAGTAAGAACAAAATAGAAAAATGTTCCCAGATCGAGGATAAAGTGGTGATAAATGAAACAAGAATTCCTACAACAGTAATGAACAGCCTTCTTCAGGAGCATTATGCTCTGCTTGGATCGTCATCGACATCTGCAGCGGAGCCACATATGATGGAGTATGAGCAGTCTGATTCAGGAGGATGTAATGATCATTGTGCAGCTGAAAAAGATGAAGTGACTCCAGAGACTGAAATAGGCAACCACAAACACTGTAATGATAATTATGAGCTATCAGATTTGCTTGCCTCTTCTGGGAATATGTTGCCATTATTTAAGGAGAGCCCTTCAGATTGTGCAGTGAAACATGGAGGGCAAGTGCCTCTGAAACTTTCTGATGAGGTAAGTAAACATGATTTCGACAAGTCAGAAGATAACTGTTACTTGGAAACCTTACTTGTGAATTTTCACTCAAAGGAAGACAAACAGACATCAAAGAATTTGCCAAATGCTCCAACTGTCCATACGCTCTCCAACCCAAAGGATAATAATGACTTACAAGTTCTGTTTGAAAACAAAGATAATGCTGGAGAAGAGTTGGGTGCACTCTGTACTGCAGAAAATACCCCCGAGCTCCACAAGTCAGCAAATGATGGCAACTTCTACAATTTATTTGGCGATCTATGCACAGTTGACGAGACAACAAAAGTACCATTGAATTTTACTGAGGAGAAAAATGAGCAGTCTTTTGTTAAGCTAGACAATCAACACAAGCTATTTGACTTATTTGCCTCATCCAAAATCGTAGATAATTCATTACAACCCTTTCAAGAAAAGGGTGGTTCCGAGACAGTTCATAATGAGGAGCTACCTTCAATACATCTCAATTTCAATAATCGCCGAACTTTTACTAGTACGTGCAATTTCGATGGTGATAAGTACTACTCCTTATGCCCGATGGTTGAGCTTGATGCAGATCAGCCTAATGAAGAATGGATGATGCCTGGTGCAGATAAAAGTGAGGGATTTCTTGATAACTCCACTCAGTCATTTCATATCACTGAAATAAACAAGAATATTTCTGATATCACTAAAAGCAAGGTAACTGTTGTACGACTAAGGCTTTCTCCTTAGAAACAATATTTTTAATCCTACTTGTCAATAAACCACTTTAAAAGCTCAGTATGTTTTTTCGTATCTTCTTATTAGTCTCAGGCCAGGTGTTTTTTATATCAGTTTGATTTTAATATATTACCCTTTATCGAAAAAAAACATGCTTATTAGTCTAAAAATACGGTACAAAGCCAAGTCAATGGGATTGCTTTTGATTCAATCCTTACTCTTAATTATGAAATCACAAATTATCAGTTACCTAGTTATGTTTTTGTAAACTGTGAAGTTTAATCTTTTATCAGTCATTGGCATGCATGCAGCCAGTAATTTCTCTTTTTTCTCACTTGAAAGCATTAGGACAATACACTGAAACAAATTGAGAAACATATGTTCTGATTCTCAAAAAAATTGAGAAACATATGGGTCCTGCTTTATGTCCCGATTTGGATGGCGTGCCACTGATAGACTTCTTAGTTTATAGAGTAGTCTTGCTGTGGGTATAATAGCTCTTGGTTGTTATTGGCCAGGATATTTTGGTCTCTTCTTCTTTAGTCGAGATTATTTTTCTTGTTGATGTAATAAACTCTGTAATAAGTGTGGCTGCATGCATCTATGATGCAGAGGCCGGGGTTAAAAAGCTTCCATTATCTTAATAAAATGGGTCCTGCTTGATTGGCACCAAAAATTTCCAAGCCAATGTTTATTGAATTTTTTGCTTTGTTTAAGGCCTGAATTTTCCAGATTAGTCATTGGTAAGCCAAGATTTTGCATGCCAACACTTGCCAAATTATGGTACCGAATTTTGTAATAAAATTTAAACTATTCTGTAATATACATAAGAAAATTTGGTTAAATATACAGAACACAATAGTTTGATCATGAATTTTGTAGAAAGTTCACATAAAGCTCGTTGCAGGAATCATTGAGCTGTTTGTATGAATCAACAATCATGAAAATGAAAGAGGTTGAGCTTCAGGAGGAAAAGTCTCGACTAGCAAAACAAAATGCTGACAAGGCACATCAAAATTTTCTTGCCATGGCAGAGCACTTTAACCAGCTCATTGAGAATTCGAAAGAGTCAAATGATAAGGTACCATGTTCTTAATGCTCTGGTATCTTCATATGTATTGAAAAATGAGGCTTACTATTCATTCATTCATAAATAGCAAGCTCAAGTATTGTGTGGAGAAAATTGTTCGTTGGTGGCTCTAACTCAGGACCTTCAGTCTAAGCTTACCAAATTGGCTGCTCAAAGAAATGAAGCGCTTACAGCTGTTCAGGAGGTAACAACAGCTAAACTTAATTAAGAGCGAAGTGCCAACAGAATAACATTGAACAAGGATGCTGTTATTTTGTGAGTAAGAAATTGATAGTAATGTTTTATGTTCATGCCCAATTCGAGTGCACAGATTAAATTTCAACTAGATGCACGTCTAGCAACTTCGATGGAGGAAGAGGCTGCAGCAATGGAGCAAATTATTCAAGAAGATAAATTAGCTCTATTGTTACGTAAAGAGAAGGAAGCTACAATGGGGAGCATAATGGAGGAGTCAAGAAAGCTCCAAAAGGAAGCCGAAGAGAACATTTTGGTAATAGGCAAAATTTAGTTTGTAGATTTTACTGTTTCTTTCAATTGTTGCTCTTCTTGCATACCTTGTATTAATGGATTCAAAAATTTCTCGTTGCAGCTGAGAGAACAATTGCTGGACCAGGGTCACATCATTGATATCATGCAGTATGTTACACTCTCCCACTAATATAGGCTTACTGCTCATTCATACATGCATTTATTTGACCGGTGTTAGTGTGTATAATTTTAAAATGAGGCTCTGCCATACTATGTCGTGTACATCCTTTTGTTTTGGAGCCTATCTCGATAGGAGGGTGGGTGCACTCCCCAACCACCCAACTCTTCATCCAAAACTTGGGTGACTTGTGTCTTCTTCGTAGTGAAAAATCTTGTTAACAACCTTGCCTTTCCATCTGGTAGCTGACTACCAACCTTTGTTGGACAAAACTGGTAACAAGTTTGTGGCTGTTGAGCGGGATGATCATCAAAGGAGGGTGGCTCGTCATGGTGAAAACGATTCTGCCCGCGATTCCATCCACACCATGATGGCAACAGAGATGCCCAAGTGACTGCTCGAGGCCATCGATAAGTGGTTGCGCAAGTTCTTCTGAACTGATCACCTCGATGCTAATGGTGGCAACTGCTCAGTAGCATGGTACGATGACTGCAGGCCGGTCGAGCTGGGGGGCCTCGGCATCAAGAACCTGTAGAAATTGAGCTTGGTGCTGCATGCGAGATGACACTTTTTTTTAGCATAACAGTGAGGAATTCCCCACTGCAATTTTTATATTGTTAACATAAATCAATACTATATGATTAACAAGTGTCAAACAAAGTAAAAAAAAACAGAGCTAAAAAGGAGAAAATTCGTAACTAGTGAAGATTACTAAGCCATGCTTTCAATTGAGCTGTATACTGTCTTCTAGCTCTTTGGCCAACCATAGTTAGCTCTTGTATTATCGATACAACCTCTGAATATGAATGCCCTTGTTTTACTTTCGTAGGGGAGAAATAGCAAGCATCCAGGCCCGTGTAAGCAAGCTTAAATCAGCCTTGGTGACGACTAGCAGCTCAGCTAATTCTTCCCACAAGAATGACTGCAAGAGTGCGTCAGTTGACACAGACCGGCCCTTGGGGAGCAATGAAAACAGAGATGATCTGCCTCAGAGGAACCATGCTAAGGACCATACGACGTCTTCGGATGATGACGATGACGAATGGGAGGTGCTGGAAGCAAATTAAGCCTAGAGTGATTCAGTTCACTGTTCAAATATGTCTTGGTCAATAAGAGGACATCATTTTGGCTCATCCAAAATTTATGTGCCAAGCAGCAGAATGTACAGCCCCACTAGTGCACACGGCAGATTCATGCACCAAACTGCTACTGTCGGAAGACTGAACCTCCAAACAATTCAGGTGTTTGGCTCTCGTGCTTTGTAAATATGCAGATGTGCCGATGGACATATATCAGTGTTTACTGTTGTAATTAAACTTGGTTGTAATCTATCTATCATGTAAATAAACATGAAGTTATGTGCCTATGTTTGTTCGTAGTCAAGTTTATACATATATATTGGCAAAGAATGTGATTCAAATGTATGCATGTTACCTTTTCCCCGATACAGGGCGCTTTTTATTAACTCACAATGTCGGATCAAGAGAATAAAAACATCATGAGCACACACCCGACATATGATTATGACTAGTAGGCGAAGGCGCAGCGCAACGCCGCGCCCGTGCTTGAGCTGGTTATTGGTTTATTTGGTTGATATTTTTGTTTGAAAACTTGAGTAAAGCTAGCATAGAATAAGAAGGGTGAGAGCAGGGGAGGCCTATGGCGGGGCGGTAGACGGCAGTGGCAAATCGACTTTATGAAAAAACCAATGAAACGACAAATGAAGTCGGCGGTTGCTGCTTCCTCTTTGATTACTTAGGGCATGTACAGTGGTTGATAAGATAGTCTTATCTTAAATTTTGCATGTAATTTAGAGATGACAAAAAAAGAATGTCTACAATGGGTCATCTCTTAGTCTTATCTTCAAAAACTAGCTATTCCTAAAAACATGGTGAGACAAATTGTGCTAAGAGATCATCTCTTGCCTTCTCTTAAATAAGAGAAGACAAGTCTTTTCTTATGAGTTCTCTCTCCTCCACCTCATCATTTATCTTAGGTGGCACTCCTAAGATAGCACCATTGTACATGCCCTTAGGAGCACATGCACTGAAATGTGTGCCAAAATCCCTTGCCATTTTAAGTTGTGCCTTCCTTGTGGGCAGAAAATGTGGAAAGTTGTTAATAGAACTTGTTGCTTCCCATTTTCTTCTTAATGCTTATCTCCAGCCTCAAGCTTCTGGGTACAACTTGGGATTAGCGGGAGGATCAGAAGATGAATCGTCTTGTGATGCTATGCTGGCCTGTAACCAGATATCACCTGAAACTATATTGTATGTCTGGAACAATTGGAGGTCAATAAGAGTTAAAGTCCTATCTCATCTTCGTCACTCCGTTGGCCAAGAATCAAATGATTGTGCAGTTAGGTATGATGATCTTTGTGCTAGATACTTTAGGTTGAGAAAAGATGGTGACAATGACCGATATGTGGTTCTTAACATGAATTCAAGGGTGCTTTCTAACCTAGACAGAAGCTCTTTGCAGCAAGATGACAACATACGTTGGCTGGATTCTATTCAATTTCATTCATTTGTTCAGAATTTCTGGATAAAGGAGCTATTTTCAATTAGTTTGGCTGTACTCAAAAAGTTATCTTGCCTTCAGTTCTCTCCACAGCAGGCATCTTCATACGCCCTTGGGAGAAGTATCCTTATCATGTACGAAATTGCAATGTTTCTGAAGGAGCCAGAGTTTGGTTTTCCCATAAGCACCATAAAGTTAAGAAGCTTCTTTGTTTGGTGCGAAAGGCGCTTCTTAGAGTTTGTTTCTCATGTTTGGAGGGATGGGACCGTGAAGCCCCTCTTGTGTATGCCTGAATCACCAACTGCATATGATCTGATAACTGATTCCCTTAGCGCAAATCTCAGGCCAACATATAAGAAACTGACTCATGGGCATCTTGGGAGAGTTACCATGTTTTTGCTACATCTAGGACGATGTACATCAGAGCAGTCAGAAGAAATGCTGTTTTCAAGACTTCTGCAGTACCTGGACAAAGAATCCGAGTGGGCAAAAAAAATTCAGTCCCTGAAGATATTTAATTGTTCGGGTGGGATTTTTGGCAGGCCCATGGCCCCACATAAAACTCATCAAATAGTGCCATAACCTCGGGCTTGATAATTTGCCAGAAGGTTTGAAAGAACTTCACTGGGAGGCCATCCGATCCCGAAGCTGAAGACGGGTTCATACCCTTAATCGTGGCGAGGACTTCCTCCTCACCGAAAGGGGCCATAAGGGCGTTATTATCCGTGTCCGAGACCAGCTGGCAGCCCGACCAAGTGTCCAGGGCCAGCGAGGCGCCACCCCGAGGGTTGGCGGAGAATAAGGCCTTATAGAAGCCGTCTACGTGAGTGCGTATCTCCGAGGGACGAAGGAGGATGGTGTCACCGTCCCAGATGTTGGAAATATGCCCTAGAGGCAATAATAAAGTGGTTATTATTATATTTTCGTGTTCATGATAATTGTCTATTGTTCATGCTATAATTGTATTAACCAGAAACCGTAATACATGTGTGAATACGTAGATCGTAATATGTCCCTAGTAAGCCTCTAGTTGACTAGCTCGTTGATCAATAGATGGTCATGGTTTCCTGACCATGGACATTGGATGTCATTGATAACGGGATCACATCATTAGGAGAATGATGTGATGGACAAGACCCAATCCTAAACGTAGCACAAGATCGTGTAGTTCGTTTGCTAAAGCTTTTCTAATGTAGTATCATTTCCTTAGACCATGAGATTGCGCAACTCCCGGATACTGTAGGAATGCTTTGGGTGTACCAAACTGTTGGGGAACGTAGTAATTTCAAAAAAATTCCTACGCACACGCAAGATCATGGTGATGCATAGCAACGAGCGGGGAGAGTGTTGTCTACGTACCCTTGTAGACCGAAAGCGGAAGTGTTAGCACAACGCGATTGATGTAGTCGTACGTCTTCATGATCTGACCGATCCAAGTAGCGAACGCACGGCACCTCCGAGTTCAGCACACGTTCAGCTCGATGACGTCCCGCGAACTCCAATCCAGTAGAGCTTCACGGGAGAGTTCCGTCAGCATGATGACGTGGTGACGATGATGATGTTCTACCGTCGCAGGGCTTCGCCTAAGCACCACTACGATATGATCGAGGTGGATTATGGTGGAAGGGGGCACCGCACACGGCTAAGAGATTAAGAGATCAATTGTTGTGTCTATGGGGTGCCCCCTGGCCATGTATATAAAGGAGTGGAGGAGGAGGGGGCCGGCCAAGAGGAGGAGGCGCGCCCAAGGGGGGGCAATCCTACTCCAAGTAGGTTTTGCCCCCCTTTCCTATTCCAACTAGGAGAAGGGGGGAGGAGGAGGTGGAGAGAAGGAAGGAGAAGGGGGGCCGCGCCCCCTTCCCTTTCCCAATTCAGATTGGGGCAAGGGGGGCTGCACGCCACCTCCTGCTGCCTCTCCTCTTCCACTACTTTGGGCCCATGAGGCCCAATAACCCCCGGGGGGGTTCCGGTAACCCCCCGGTACTCCGGTATATATCCGATAACCCCCGGAACCATTCCGGTGTCCAAATATAGTCGTCCAATATATCAATCTTCATGTCTCGACCATTTCGAGACTCCTCGTCATGTCCGTGATCACATCCGAGACTCCGAACAACCTTCGGTACATCAAAACTCATAAACTCATAATATAACCGACATCGAAACGTTAAGCGTGCGGACCCTACGGGTTCGAGAACTATGTAGACATGACCGAGACATGTCTCCGGTCAATAACCAATAGTGGAACCTGGATGCTCATATTGGCTCCCACATATTCTACGAAGATCTTTATCGGTCAGACCGCATAACAACATACGTTGTTCCCTTTGTCATCGGTATGTTACTTGCCCGAGATTCGATCGTCGGTATCTCAATACCTAGTTCAATCTCGTTACCGACAAGTCTCTTTACTCATTCCGTAATACATCATTCTGCAACTAACTCATTAGTTGCAATCCTTGCAAGGCTTTAAGTGATGTGCATTACCGAGAGGGCCCAGAGATACCTCTCTGACAATCGGAGTGACAAATCCTAATCTCGAAATACGCCAACCCAACAAGTACCTTTGGAGACACCTGTAGAGCACCTTTATAATCACCCAGTTACGTTGTGACGTTTGGTAGCACACAAAGTGTTCCTCCGGTAAATGGGAGTTGCATAATCTCATAGTCATAGGAACATGTATAAGTTATGAAGAAAGCAATAGCAACAAACTAAACGATCAAGTGCTAAGCTAACAGAATGGGTCAAGTCAATCACATCATTCTCCTAATGATGTGATCCCGTTAATCAAATGACAACTCATGTCTATGGTTAGGAAACATAACCATCTTCGATCAACGAGCTAGTCAAGTAGAGGCATACTAGTGACACTCTGTTTGTCTATGTATTCACACATGTATTATGTTTCCGGTTAATACAATTATAGCATGAATAATAAACATTTATCATGATATAAGGAAATAAATAATAACTTTATTATTGCCTCTAGGGCATATTTCCTTCAGTCTCCCACTTGCACTAGAGTCAATAATCTAGATTACACTATGATGATCCTAACACCCATGGAGCCTTGGTGTTGATCATGTTTTGCTCGTGGAAGAGGCTTAGTCAACGGGTCTGCAACATTTAGATCCGTATGTATCTTGCAAATTTCTATGTCTCCCACCTGGACTAAATCCCGGATGGAATTGAAGCGTCTCTTGATGTGCTTGGTTCTCTTGTGAAATCTGGATTCCTTCGCTAAGGCAATTGCTCCAGTATTGTCACAAAAGATTTTCATTGGACCCGATGCACTAGGTATGACACCTAGATCGGATATGAACTCCTTCATCCAGACTCCTTCATTTGCTGCTTTCGAAGTAGCTATGTACTCCGCTTCACATGTAGATCCCGCCACGACGCTTTGTTTAGAACTGCACCAACTGACAGCTCCACCGTTCAATGTAAACACGTATCCGGTTTGCGATTTAGAATCGTCCGGATCAGTGTCAAAGCTTGCATCAACGTAACCATTTACGATGAGCTCTTTGTCACCTCCATAAACGAGAAACATATCCTTAGTCCTTTTCAGGTACTTCAGGATGTTCTTGACCGCTGTCCAGTGATCCACTCCTGGATTACTTTGGTACCTCCCTACTAGACTTATAGCAAGGCACACACCAGGTCTGGTACACAACATTGCATACATGATAGAGCCTATGGATGAAGCATAGGGAACATCTTTCATTTTCTCTCTATCTTCTGCAGCGGTCGGACATTGAGTCTTACTCAACTTCACACCTTGTAACACAGGCAAGAACCCTTTCTTTGCTTGATCCATTTTGAACTTTTTCAAAACTTTGTCAAGGTATGTGCTTTGTGAAAGTCCAATTTAGCGTCTTGATCTATCTCTATAGATCTTAATGCCCAATATGTAAGCAGCTTCACCGAGGTCTTTCATTGAAAAACTATTATTCAAGTATCCCTTTATGCTATCCAGAAATTCTATATAATTTCCAATCAGTAATATGTCATCCACATATAATATCAGAAATGCTACAGAGCTCCCACTCACTTTCTTGTAAATACATGCTTCTCCAAAAGTCTGTATAAAACCAAATGCTTTGATCACACTATCAAAGCATTTATTCCAACTCCGAGAGGCTCGCACCAGTCCATAAATGGATCGCTGGAGCTTGCACACTTTGTTAGCTCCCTTTGGATCGACAAAACCTTCTGGTTGCATCATATACAACTCTTCTTCCAGAAATCCATTCAGGAATGCAGTTTTGACATCCATCTGCCAAATTTCATAATCATAAAATGCGGCAATCGCTAACATGATTCGGACAGACTTAAGCATCGCTACGGGTGAGAAGGTCTCATCATAGTCAATCCCTTGAACTTGTCGAAACCCTTTCACAACAAGTCGAGCTTTGTAGACAGTAACATTACCATCAGCGTCAGTCTTCTTCTTGAAGATCCATTTATTCTCAATTGCTTGCCGATCATTGGGCAAGTCAACCAAAGTCCACACTTTGTTCTCATACATGGATCCCATCTCAGATTTCATGGCTTCAAGCCATTTTGCGGAATCTGGGCTCACCATCGCTTCTTCATAGTTCGTAGGTTCATCATGATCCAGTAGCATGACTTCCAGAACAGGATTACTATACCACTCTGGCGCGGATCTTACTCTGGTTGATCTACGAGGTTCAGTAATAACTCGATCTGAAGTTTCATGATCATCATCATTAACTTCCTCACTAATTGGTATAGTCGTCACAGGAACCGGTTTCTGTGATGAGCTACTTTCCAATAAGGGAGCAGGTACGGTTACCTCATCAAGTTCTACTTTCCTCCCACTCACTTCTTTCGAGAGAAACTCCTTCTCTAGAAAGGATCCATTCTTAGCAACGAATGTCTTGCCTTCGGATCTGTGATAGAAGGTGTACCCAACAGTCTCCTTTGGGTATCCTATGAAGACACATTTCTCCGATTTGGGTTCGAGCTTATCAGGTTGAAGCTTTTTCACATAAGCATCGCAGCCCCAAACTTTAAGAAACGACAACTTTGGTTTCTTGCCAAACCACAGTTCATAAGGCGTCGTCTCAACGGATTTTGATGGTGCCCTATTTAACGTGAATGCGGCCGTCTCTAAAGCATAACCCCAAAACGATAGCGGTAAATCAGTAAGAGACATCATAGATCGCACCATATCTAGTAAAGTACGATTACGACGTTCGGACACACCATTACGCTGTGGTGTTCCGGGTGGCATGAGTTGCGAAACTATTCCGCTTTGTTTCAAATGTAGACCAAACTCGTAACTCAAATATTCTCCTCCACGATCAGATCGTAGAAACTTTATTTTCTTGTTACGATGATTTTCAATTTCACTCTGAAATTCTTTGAACTTTTCAAATGTTTCAGACTTATGTTTCATCAAGTAGATATACCCATATCTGCTTAAATCATCTGTGAAGGTGAGAAAATAACGATATCCGCCACGAGCCTCAACATTCATCGGACCACATACATCTGTATGTATGATTTCCAACAAATCTGTTGCTCTCTCCATAGTACCGGAGAACGACGTTTTAGTCATCTTGCCCATGAGGCACGGTTCACAAGTACCAAGTGATTCATAATCAAGTGGTTCCAAAAGTCCATAATTATGGTGTTTCTTCATGCGCTTTACACCGATATGACCTAAACGGCAGTGCCACAAATAAATTGCACTATCATTATCAACTCTGCATCTTTTGGCTTCAACATTATGAATATGTGTATCACTACTATCGAGATTCATCAAAAATAGACCACTCTTCAAGGGTGCATGACCATAAAAGATATTACTCATATAAATAGAACAACCATTATTCTCTGATTTAAATGAATAACCGTCTCACATCAAACAAGATCCAGATATAATGTTCATGCTCAACGCTGGCACCAAATAACAATTATTTAGGTCTAAAACTAATCCCGAAGGTAGATGTAGAGGTAGCGTGCCGACCGCGATCACATCGACTTTGGAACCATTTCCCACGCGCATCGTCACCTCGTCCTTGGCCAGTGTTCGCTTAATCCGTAGTCCCTGTTTCGAGTTGCAAATATTAGCAACAGAACCAGTATCAAATACCCAGGTGCTACTGCGAGCTCTAGTAAGGTACACATCAATAACATGTATATCACATATACCTTTGTTCACCTTGCCATCCTTCTTATCCGCCAAATACTTGGGGCAGTTCCGCTTCCAGTGACCAGTCTGCTTGCAGTAGAAGCACTCAGTTTCAGGCTTAGGTCCAGACTTGGGTTTCTTCTCCTGAGCAGCAACTTGTTTGCTGTTCTTCTTGAAGTTCCCCTTCTTCTTCCCTTTGCCCTTTTTCTTGAAACTGGCGGTCTTATTGACCATCAACACTTGATGCTCCTTCTTGATTTCTACCTCCGCAGCCTTTAGCATTGCGAAGAGCTCGGGAATCGTCTTATCCATCCCTTGCATGTTATAGTTCATCACGAAGCTCTTGTAGCTTGGTGGCAGTGATTGAAGAACTCTGTCAATGACACTATCAACAGGAAGATTAACTCCCAGTTGAGTCAAGTGATTATGATACCCAGACATTTTGAGTATATGTTCACTGACAGAACTATTCTCCTCCATCTTGCAGCTATAGAACTTATTGGAGACTTCATATCTCTCAATCGGGCATTTGCTTGAAATATTAACTTCAACTCCTGGAACATCTCATATGCTCCATGACGTTCAAAACGTCGTTGAAGTCCCGATTCTAAGCCGTAAAGCATGGCACACTGAACTATTGAGTAGTCATCAGCTTTGCTCTGCCAGATGTTCATAACATCTGGTGTTGCTCCTGCGGTAGGCCTGGCACCCAGCGGTGCTTCCAGGACGTAATTCTTCTATGCAGCAATGAGGATAATCCTCAAGTTACGGACCCAGTCCGTGTAATTGCTACCATCATCTTTCAACTTTGCTTTCTCAAGGAACACATTAAAATTCAACGAAACAACAGCACGGGCCATCTATCTACAATCAAACATAGACAAGCAAGATACTATCAGGTACTAAGTTCATGATAAATTTAAGTTCAATTAATCATATTACTTAAGAACTCCCACTTAGAAAGACATCCCTCTAATCTTCTAAGTGATCACGTGATCCAAATCAACTAAACCATAACCGATCATCACGTGAAATGGATTAGCTTTCAATAGTGAACATCAATATGTTGATCATATCTACTATATGATTCACGCTCGACCTTTCGGTCTCAATGTTCCGAGGTCATATCTGCATATGCTAGGCTCGTCAAGTTTAACCTGAGTATTCTGCATGTGCAAAACTGGCTTGCACCCGTTGTAGATGGACGTAGAGGTTATCACACCCGATCATCACGTGGTGTCTGGGCACGACGAACTTTGGCAAGGGTGCATACTTAGGGAGAACACTTTTATCTTGAAATTTAGTGAGAGATCATCTTATAATGCTACCGTCAATCAAAGCAAGATAAGATGCATAAAAGATAAACATCACATGCAATCAATATAAGTGATATGATATGGCCATCATCATCTTGTGATTGTGATCTCCATCTCCGAAGCACCATCATGATCACCATCTTCACCGGTGCGACACCTTGATCTCCATCGTAGCATCGTCGTCGTCTCGCCAATCTTATGCTTCTACGACTATCGCTACCTCTTAGTGATAAAGTAAAGCATTACAGGGCGATTGCATTGCATACAATAAAGCGACAACCATATGGCTCCTGCCAGTTGCCGATAACTTGGTTACAAAACATGATCATATCATACAATAAAATATAGCATCACGTCTTGACCATATCACATCACAACATGCCCTGCAAAAACAAGTTAGACGTCCTCTACTTTGTTGTTGCAAGTTTTACGTGGCTGCTACGGGCTTAGCAAGAACCGTTCTTACCTACGCATCAGAACCACAACGATAGTTTGTCAAGTTGGTGCTGTTTTAACCTTCGCAAGGACCGGGCGTAGTCACACTCGGTTCAACTAAAGTTGGAGAAACTGACACCCGCCAGCCACCTATGTGCAAAGCACGTCGGTAGAACCAGTCTCGCGTAAGCGTACATGTAATGTTGGTCCGGGCCGCTTCATCCAACAATACCGCCGAACCAAAGTATGACATGCTGCTAAGCAGTATGACTTATATGGCCCACAACTCACTTGTGTTCTACTCGTGCATATAACATCAACGCATAAAACCTGGCTCGGATGCCACTGTTGGGGAACGTAGTAATTTCAAAAAAATTCCTACACACACGCAAGATCATGGTGATGCATAGCAACAAGAGGGGAGAGTGTTGTCTACGTACCCTTGTAGACCGAAAGTGGAAGCGTTAGCACAACGCGGTTGATGTAGTCGTACGTCTTCACGATCCGATCGATCCAAGTACCGAACGCACGACACCTCCGAGTTCAGCACACGTTCAGCTCGATGACGTCCCGCGAACTCCAATCCAGTAGAGCTTCACGGGAGAGTTCCGTCAGCACGACGGCGTGGTGACGATGATGATGTTCTACCATCGCAGGGCTTCGCCTAAGCACCGCTACGATATGATCGAGGTGGATTATGGTGGAAGGGGGCACCGCACACGGCTAAGAGATCAAGAGATCAATTGTTGTGTCTATGGGGTGCCCCCTGGCCACGTATATAAAGGAGTGGAGGAGGAGGGGGCTGGCCAAGAGGAGGAGGCGCGCCCAAGGGGGGGGGGCAATCCTACTCCAAGTAGGTTTTGCCCCCCTTTCCTATTCCAACTAGGAGAAGGGGGAAGGAGGAGGTGGAGAGAAGGAAGCAGAAGGGGGGCCGCACCCCCTTCCCTTTCCCAATTCGGATTGGGGCAAGGGGGGCTGTGCACCACCTCCTGCTGCCTCTCCTCTTCCACTACTTTGGGCCCATGAGGCCCAATAACCCCTGGGGGGTTCCGGTAACCCCCTGGTACTCCGGTATATATCCGATAACCCCCGGAACCATTCCGGTGTCTGAATATAGTCGTCCAATATATCAATCTTCATGTCTCGACCATTTCGAGACTCCTTTTCATGTCCGTGATCACATCCGGGACTCCGAACAATCTTCGGTACATCAAAACTCATAAACTCATAATATAACCGACATCGAAACGTTAAGCGTGTGGACCCTACGGGTTCGAGAACTATGTAGACATGACCGAGACATGTCTCCGGTCAATAACCAATAGCGGAACCTGGATGCTCATATTGGCTCCCACATATTCTACGAAGATCTTTATCGGTCAGACCGCATAACAACATACGTTGTTCCCTTTGTCATCGGTATGTTACTTGCCCGAGATTCGACCGTCGGTATCTCAATACCTAGTTCAATCTCGTTACCGGCAAGTCTCTTTACTCATTCCGTAATACATCATTCTGCAACTAACTCATTAGTTGCAATGCTTGCAAGGCTTTAAGTGATGTGCATTACCGAGAGGGCCCAGAGATACCTCTCCGACAATTGGAGTGACAAATCCTAATCTCGAAATTTGCCAACCCAACAAGTACCTTTGGAGACACCTGTAGAGCACCTTTATAATCACCCAGTTACGTTGTGACGTTAGGTAGCACACAAAGTGTTCCTCCGGTAAACGGGAGTTGCATAATCTCATAGTTATAGGAACATGTATAAGTTATGAAGAAAGCAATAGCAACAAAATAAACGATCAAGTGCTAAGCTAACGAAATGGGTCAAGTCAATCACATCATTCTCCTAATGATGTGATCCCGTTAATAAAATGACAACTCATGTCTATGGTTAGGAAACATAACCATCTTCGATCAACGAGCTAGTCAAGTAGAGGCATACTAGTGACACTCTGTTTGTCTATGTATTCACACATGTATTATGTTTCCGGTTAATACAATTCTAGCATGAATAACAAACATTTATCATGATATAAGGAAATAAATAATAACTTTATTATTGCCTCTAGGGCATATTTCCTTCACAAACGTCACAACATAACTGGGTAGCTATAAAGGTGCACTATAGGTATCTTCGAAAGTATCTGTTGGGTTGGCACAAATCGAGACTGGGATTTGTCACTCCGTATGACAGAGAGGTATCTCTGGGCCCACTCGATAATGCATCATCATAATGAGCTCAATGTGACTAAGGAGTTAGCCATGGAATCATGTGTTACGGAACGAGTAAAGAGACTTGCCGGTAACGAGATTGAACGAGGTATAGAGATACCGACGATCGAATCTTGGGCAAGTAACATGCCGATAGACAAAGGGAATTGTATACGGGATTGATTGAATCCTCAACATCATGGTTCATCCGATGAGATCATCGTGGAACATGTGGGAGCCAACATGGGTATCCAGATCCCACTGTTGGTTATTGGCCGGAGAGATATCTCGGTCATGTCTGCATGGTTCCCGAACCCGTTGGGTCTACACACTTTAGGTTCGGTGACGCTAGAGTTGTTATGGGAAATATTATGTGGTTACCAAAGGTTGTTCGGAGTCCCAGATGAGATCCCGGATGTCACGAGGAGTGCCTGAATGGTCTGAAGGTGAAGATTTATATATGGGAAGTCCAGTTTCAGTCGCCGGAATGGTTTCGGGGGTTATCTGTATTGTAGCGGGACCACCGGAAGGTGTCCGGGGGTCCACCGGGTGGGGCCACCTGCCCCGGTGGGCCAAGTGGGCTGAACAAGGGAGGGAACCAGCCCCTGGTGGGCTGGTGCGCCTCCCAAGGGGCCCTAGGCGCCTAGGGTTAGAAACCCTAGGGGTGGGGGCGCCTCCCACCTGACTTGGGGGGCAAGTTCACCCCTTGGCCGCCGCCCCCCTTGTAGATGGGATCTGGGGGGGCTCTCCCCTTCCCCTATAAATAGTGGGGGTGGGAGGGCTGCCACACCCTTCCCCTGGCGCAGCCCCTCTCCCTCTCCAACACTTCCTTCTCCTCCTCCGTAGTGCTTGGCGAAGCCCTGCCGAAGAACTGCAAGCTCCACCACCACGTCGTCGTGCTGCCGGAGCTCTCCCTCAACTTCTCCTCTCCCCTTGCTGGATCAAGAAGGAGGAGACATCCCCGGGCTGTATGTGTGTTGAACGCGGAGGCGCCGTCCGTTCGGCGCTGGATCGGATCTTCCGTGATTTGAATCGCCGTGAGTACGACTCCATCATCCGCGTTCCTTGTAACGCTTCCGCTTAGCGATATTCAAGGGTATGAAGATGTACTCTCTCTCTCTATCTCTCATTGCTAGCATATCCTAGATTGATCTTGGTGACACGTAGGAAAATTTTGAATTATTACTACGTTCCCCAACAGTGGCATCATGAGCTAGGTCTATGCGTAGATTCTATGCACGAGTAGAACACAAAGTAGTTGTGGGCGATGATTTGTTCAATTTGCTTACCGTTACTAGTCTTATCTTGATTCGGCGGCATTGTGGGATGAAGCAGCCAGGACCGACCTTACACGTACGCATACGTAAGACTGGTTCCATCGACTGACATGCACTTGATGCATAAGGTGGCTACCGGGTGTCTATCTCTCCCACTTTAGTCGGATCGGATTCGATGAAAAGGGTCCTTATGAAGGGTAAATAGCAATTGGCATATCACCGTTGTGGTTTTTGCGTAGGTAAGAAACGTTCTTGCTAGAAACCCATAGCAGCCACGTAAAACATGCAACAACAATTAGAGGACGTCTAACTTGTTTTTGCAGGGTATGCGATGTGATGTGATATGGCCAAAAGTATGTGATGAATGATATATGTGATGTATGAGATTGATCATGTTCTTGTAATAGGAATCACGACTTGCATGTCGATGAGTATGACAACCGACAAGAGCCATAGGAGTTGTCTTAATTTATTGTATGACATGCGTGTCAATGAAAACGCCATGTAATTACTTTACTTTATTGCTAATTGTTAGCCATAGTAGTAGAAGTAATAGTTGGCGAGACAACTTCATGAAGACATGATGATGGAGATCATGGTGTCATGCCGGTGACGATGGTGATCATGTCGTGCCTCGAAGATGGAGATCAAAGGCGCAAGATGACATTGGCCATATCATGTCACTTTATGATTTGCATGTGATGTTTGTCATGTTTACATCTTATTTGCTTAGAACGACGGTAGCATAAATAAGATGATCCCTCACTAAAATTTCAAGAAAAGTGTTCCCCCTAACTGTGCACCATTGCGAAGGTTCGTTGTTTCGAAGCACCACGTGATGATCGGGTGTGATAGATTCTAATGTTCGCATACAACGGGTGTAAGCCAGATTTACACATGCAAAACACTTAGGTTGACTTGACGAGCCTAGCATGTACAGACATGGCCTCGGAACACGAGAGACCGAAAGGTCGAACATGAATCATATAGTAGATATGATCAACATGGAGATGTTCACCATTGATGACTAGTCTGTCTCACATGATGATCGGACACGGCCTAGTTGATTCGGATCATGTATCACTTAGATGACTAGAAGGATGTCTATCTGAGTGGGAGTTCATTAAATAATTTAATTAGATGAACTTAATTATCATGAACTTAATCTAAAATGTCTTTACAATATGTCTTGTAGATCAAATGGCCCACGCTAATGTTGCCCTCATCTTCAACGCGTTCCTAGAGAAAACCAAGCCGAAAGACGATGGTAGAAACTATACGGATTAGGTCCATAACTTGAGGATCATCCTCATAGCTGCCAAGAAAGCATATGTCCTTGAAGCACCGCTAGGTGACACACCCATTTTCCCAGCAACTCAAGACGTTATGAACGCCCGACAGTCGCATAGTGATGATTACTCCCTGGTTCAGTGCGGCATGCTTTACAGCTTAGAACCGGGGCTCCAAAAGCGTTTTGAGCAGCACGGAGCATATGAGATGTTCCAAGAGCTAAAAATGGTTTTCCAAGCTCATGCCCGGGTCAACAGATATGAAGTCTCCGACAAGTTCTACAGTTGTAAGATGGAGGAAAACAATTCTGTCAGCAAGCATATACTCAAAATGTCTGGGTTGCACAACCGCTTGTCTCAGCTGGGAGTTAATCTTCCAGATGACTTGGTCATTGACAGGATCCTCCTATTGCTTCCACCTAGCTACAAGAGCTTTGTGATGAACTACAATATGCAAGGGATGGAGAAGTCCATTCCTGAGTTATATTCAATGCTGAAATCAGCGGAGGTGGAAATCAAAAAGGAACATCAAGTGTTGATGGTGAATAAAACCACTAGTTTCAAGAAAGGCAAGGGTAAGAAGAACTTCAAGAAGGACGACAAGGGAGTTGCCTTGCCCGGTAAAACAGTTGTTGGGAAGAAGCCAAAGAATGGACCCAAGCCCGAGACTCGGTGCTTTTATTATAAGGGAAATGGTCACTGGAAGCGGAACTGCCCCAAGTACTTAGCGGATAAGAAGGCCGGCAACGCCAAAGGTATATGTGATATACATGTTATTGATGTGTACCTTACCAGCACTTGTAGTAGCTCCTGGGTATTTGATACCGGTGCGGTTGCTCATATTTGTAACTCAAAACAGGAGCTGTGGAATAAGCGGAGACTGGCGAAGAACGAGGTGACGATGCGCGTCAGGAATGGTTCCAAGGTCGATGTGATCGCCGTCGGCACGCTCCCTCTACATCTACCTACGGGATTAGTTTTAAACCTCAATAATTGTTATTTAGTACCATCTTTGAGCATGAACATTGTATCTGGATCTCGTTTAATGCGAGATGGCTACTCATTTAAATCCGAGAATAATGGTTGTTCCATTTATATGAGAGATATGTTTTATGGTCATGCCCCGCTGGTCAATGGTTTATTTTTGTTTAATCTCGAACGTGATGTTACACATATTCATAGTGTGAATGCCAAAAGATGTAAGGTTGATAATGATAGTCCCACATACTTGTGGCACTGCCGCCTTGGTCACATTGGTGTCAAACGCATGAGGAAACTCCATGCAGATGGACTTTTGGAGTCTCTTGATTATGAATCATTTGACACGTGCGAACCATGCCTCATGGGCAAGATGACCAAGACTCCGTTCTCCGGAACAATGGAGCGAGCAACCAACTTATTGGAAATCATACATACTGATGTGTGCGGTCCAATGAGCATTGAGGCTCGCGGTGGCTATCGTTATGTTTTCACCCTCACTGATGACTTAAGTAGATATGGGTATGTCTACTTAATGAAACACAAGTCCGAGACCTTTGAAAAGTTCAAGGAATTTCAGAGTGAGGTAGAGAATCAACGTGACAGAAAAATAAAGTTCTTACATTCAGATCGTGAAGGGGAATATTTGAGTCACGAGTTTGGCACACACTTAAGAAAATGTGGAATTGTTTCACAACTCACGCCGCCTGGAACACCTCAGCGAAATGGTGTGTCCGAACGTTGTAATCGCACTTTGTTGGATATGGTGTGATCTATGATGTCTCTTATCGATCTACCACTATCATTTTGGCGTTATGCTTTAGAGACTGTCACATTCACTTTAAATAGGGCTCCGTCGAAATCCGTTGAGACGACACCGTATGAATTATGGTTTGGAAAGAAACCTAAGCTATCGTTTTTGAAAGTTTGGGAATGCAATGCTTATGTCAAGAAACTTCAACCTGAAAAGCTCGAACCCAAGTCGGAAAAATGCGTCTTCATAGGATATCCTAAGGAAACTATCGGGTATACCTTCTACCTCAGATCCGAAGGCAAGATCTTTGTTGCGAAGAATGGATCCTTTCTAGAGAAAGAGTTTCTCTCGAAAGAAGTAAGTGGGAGGAAAGTAGAACTTGATGATGTACTACCTCTTGAACCAGAGAGTAGCGCAACTCAGGAAGATGTTTCTATGGTGTCTACACCAACTAGAGAGGAAGATAATGATGCTGATCATGAGTCTTTGGATCAAGCTACTGAACTTCGTAGGTCCACGAGGACACGTTCTGCACCAGAGTGGTACAACAACCCTGTCCTGGAAATCATGTTGTTAGACAACGGTGAACCTTCGAACTATGAAGAAGCGATGGCGGGCCCGGACTCCAACAAATGGCTTGAAGCCATGAAATCCGAGATAGGATCCATGTATGAAAACGAAGTATGGACTTTGACAGACTTGCCCGATGATCGGCAAGCCATAGAGAATAAACGAATCTTTAAGAAGAAGACTGGCGCGGATGGTAATGTGACCATCTATAAGGCTCGGCTTGTCGCTAAGGGTTATCGACAAGTTCAAGGGGTTGACTACGATGAGACCTTCTCACCCATAGCGAAGCTGAAGTCCGTTCGAATCATGTTAGCAATTGCCGCATTCTATGATTATGAGATATGGCAAATGGACATCAAAACGGTATTCCTTAATGGTTTCCTTAAGGAAGAATTGTATATGATGCATCCGGAAGGTTTTGTTGATCCTAAGAATGCTGACAAGGTATGCAAGCTCCAGCGCTCAATCTATGGGCTGGTGCAAGCATCTCAGAGTTGGAACATTCACTTTGATGAGATGATCAAAGCGTTTGGGTTTACGCAGACTTATGGAGAAGCCTGTGTTTATGAGAAAGTGAGTGGGAGCTCTGTAGCATTTCCCATATTATATGTGGATGACATACTATTGATGGGAAATGATATAGAACTTTTGGAAAGCGTAAAGGCCTACTTGAATAAGTGTTTTTCAATGAAGGACCTTGGGGAAGCTTCTTACATATCAGGCATCAAGATCTATAGAGAAACTTTTGGAAAGCATAAAGGCCTACTTGAATAAGTGTTTTTCAATGATGGACCTTGGAGAAGCTGCTTACATATTAGGCATCAAGATCTATAGAGATAGATCGAGACGCCTCATTGGTCTTTCACAAAGCACATACATTGACAAGATATTGAAGAAGTTCAATATGGATCAGTCCAAGAAGGGGTTCTTGCATGTATTGCAACGTGTGAAATTGAGCACGGCTCAATGCCTAACCTCGGCAGAAGATAGAGAAAAGATGAGTTTCATCCCCTATGCCTCAGCCATAGGGTCTATTATGTATGCCATGCTGTGTACCAGACCTGATGTGAACTTTGCCGTGAGTTTGGTAGGGAGGTACCAAAGTAATCCCAGTATGGAACACTGGACAATGGTCAAGAATATCCTAAAGTACCTGAAAAGTACTAATGATATGTTTCTCGTTTATGGAGGTGACGAAGAGCTCATCGTAAAGGGTTACGTCGATGCTAGCTTCGACACAGATCTGGATGACCCCAAGTCACAAACCGGATATATGTACATTTTGAATGGTGGGGCAGTCAGCTGGTGCAGTTGTAAGCAAAGCGTCGCGGCGGGATCTACATGTGAAGCGGAGTACATAGCAGCCTCGAAGGCAGCACAGGAAGCAGTCTGGATGAAGGAGTTCATCACCGACCTAGGAGTTATTCCCAATGTGTCGGGCCCGATGACTCTCTTCTGTGACAACACTGGAGCTATTGCCCTTGCCAAGGAGCCCAGGTTTCACAAGAAGACCAGGCATATCAAGCGTCGCTTCAACTCCATTCGTTAATATATTCAGGATGGAGACATAGATATTTGTAAAGTGCATACGGATCTGAATGTCGCAGATCCGTTGACTAAACCTCTTCCGCGAGCAAAACATGATCAACACCAGAACTCTATGGGTGTTCGATTCATCACAATGTAACTAGATTATTGACTCTAGTGCAAGTGGGAGACTGTTGGAAATATGCCCTAGAGGCAATAATAAAGTGGTTATTATTATATTTCCGTGTTCATGATAATTGTATATTGTTCATGCTATAATTGTATTAACCAGAAACCATAATACATGTGTGAATACATATATCGTAATATGTCCCTAGTAAGCCTCTAGTTGACTAGCTCATTGATCAATAGATGGTCATGGTTTCCTGACCATGGTTTCCTGACCATGGACATTGGATGTCATTGATAATGAGATCACATCATTAGGAGAATGATGTGATGGACAAGACCCAATCCTAAGCGTAGCACAAGATCGTGTAGTTCGTTTGCTAAAGCTTTTCTAATGTCAAGTATCATTTCCTTAGACCATGAGATTGTGCAACTCCCGGATACCGTAGGAATGCTTTGGGTGTACCAAACGTCACAACGTAACTGGGTGGCTATAAAGGTGCACTACAGGTTGATACGTCCATTTTGCATCATGCTTTTATATCAATATTTATTGCATTATGGGTTGTTATTACACGTAATGTCACAATACTTATGCCTATTCTCTCTTATTTTATAAGCTTTACATGAGGAGGGAGAATGCCGGCAACTGGAATTCTGGGCTAGAAAAGGAGCAAATATTAGAGACCTATTCTGCACAACTCCAAAAGTCCTGAAACTTCAGGGGAGCACGTTTTGGAATATATAAAAAATACTGCCAAAAGAATTAACCAGAGGGGGCCCACACCCTGGCCACGAGGGTGGGGGGCGTGCCCCCTGTCTTGTGGGTCCCCTGGCAGGCCTCCGGTGCCCATCTTCTGCTATATGAAGTCTTTCGTCTGAGAAAAAATCGTAAGCAAGCTTACGGGACAAAACTCCGGCGCCACAAGGCGGAACCTTGGCGGAACCAATCTAGGGCTCCGACGGAGCTGTTCTACCGGGGAAACATCTCTTCGAGAGGGGGAAATCATCACCATCGTCATCACCATCAATCCTCTCATCGGGAGGGGGTGAATCTACATCAACATCTTCACCAACACCATCTCATCTCAAACCCTAGTTCATCTCTTGTATCCAATCTTTGTCTCAAAACCTGAGATTGATACCTGTGGGTTACTAGTAGTGTTGATTACTCCTTGTAGTTGATGCTAGTTGGTTTATTTGGTGGAAGATCATATGTTCAGATCCTTTATGCATATTAATACCCCTCTGATTATGAACATGAATATGATTTGTGTGTAGTTACGTTTGTTCCTGAGGACATGGGAGAAGTCTTGCTATAAGTAGTCATGTGAATTTGTGTCACAGCCCTAGAATTTGATTGCAATTAGTTTCATAAGCATCCTGCATCATGTCTAAATTTCTGAAACTTGAATTGAGGATTGTTGAAACCTCAGAAATCTGATTAAAAGAAGGGCAAGCACCCTTTAAATTGCATTCTGTGAATCCAAAATGCCCTAAAAATAGTTTTGTGAATTTTGGCAAGAGTTATATATCAAACCAAAATTCTGGAACATTTTTAAGGAATTATTTGGTCTCTGAATTTAAATCAATAATCTATTTGAATTTGGGGATATATTCATAATATATAATTAATATATTTTCAAATGCTTTGAAATGTTTTATGTACTTTTGGAATAGTCCAGAGAGGTAACATAAAATATCTCAGAATGTTTTGACACTGTTTGAAATTATTTTGAATTTGAAAACAGTGGAAAAATAAAATGAAAAGGGAAACATAATAGAAAAATTAAAAAGAACAGAACTCACCTGGTCCACTGACCTGGTGGCCCAACAGGACCGGCCCAGCTAGGCCCAGCCCACTTACCTCCTCGCTCGTCGTCTTCCTCTGCCAGTAGGCAGAGGCGAAGACGCACGCGCGCGCTGGGAGGCCTCCACCTTCTGCTTCGCGCTGACAGCGTCCCCGCGAGTCCAGCTGCTCGCCTGGAGACGCCCGGCACCCCCTACACTTCTTCCCTCTCCCCCTGGACCTCTTCCCCTCCTCTGCTTTCTCCGTGCAGCACCACCGAACACACCCGCCGCCGCCGACGAGCACCACCGCGGCCACCAGGCACCCCTCACCCTTCCGCCGAGTCCAGAAGAACCGCCAGAACCTCCTAGTCCTCCCAATCGTGCTAATAGATGCCAGGAGGCCCTGCTTCATCGTCATCGCGGTCATCTTCAACCTCGGGAACCCGAGCCCCTCGCTGTCGATTCGCTGCACTCCGGCAGCCCTCGAGCCCACTGACCCTCCAAACGGACTCACGGTGAGCCCCTGAGTCATCTCCCCCTTCTCCCCTGGTCGCTTTCGACCTCTAGGCCATAGCCCTGTCTTGGCCGAGAATTCCACGCCACCGGCGATGCCGCCGCCGTCACTGCAGCCACTGAGGCTCGAAACCAAGCACGGCACCGTGCTCCTAGCATCTTCAGGAGCTCAGTGAGCCCCTTAGCCAGCCCTCCCGTCCTCTGTGGCCTCGCCCTGCTTGAACCCGTAGCTCCGGCCACCGCAGTTGCCATCGCCGCTGTCATTGTAGTGCACCCCAGCTGCTGCCGCTGGCCACAATGGATGCGCGCGAGCCTGGGCGTCTCGTTGAGCCCCTCCGCCGCTCTTTTGGTCGCCAGAGGGCAAAACCCGGCGCCCTCCAGCGTCTCTGGCTCCGCCGGCGACGAGCCATGGGTCAACTCCAGCGAGTTGACCCGGGTTTGACCCTTGTTTGACCCCCCAGGGTCACTGATGCATGGGCCCGCCCCTGTTAATTCTTAGTTAGGTTTACTTAGAGCTAATTAACCTAGATTAGTGCTTGATCTAACACTAACTAACGCTGTTAGTTAGATGTGTCACTGACCAGTGGTCCCCACTGGTCAGGTTTGGCCTGGACGGCGCCTGTTGACCTGCTGACTCAATGTTATCTTCAGAAGTGCAAGGCAAGCAAAACCCCGTTGTTCATTCCGATACAATCCCACTCTTTCGCTCCTGCTCTCTTTTACTGCATTAGGACAACAATGTTTCAACTGTTACACGCTGCGGTAGCTGAACCCCTTTCCTCTGCATGACCTGTCATTGCCACAGTAAATAGATGAAACCCACTAGCATGAGTAGGAGTTGTTTGAGCCCTTATGTGCCTACTCATTCATGTTTGTTTGTCATGCCTGCTACTACTTAGGGTTGAGTCAGGTCTGATTCATCGGGGATGAATTGGAATGTGGTGAACATGTCCTACTGTTGAGAGCTAAGTGTGTGAACATGATTTGGTAAAGGTAGCGGTGAGAGGCCATGTAGGAGTACATGGTGGGTTGTCTCATTGCAGCCGTCCTTAGGAACTGAGTTCTGTGTTTGTGATCCATGAACAGCTACTACCACACATTGGAATGCTTAAGTGCCCCTCTCGACTTATTAATCAACCTGATCTCTGTCCAGGAGTTGCAACTAGTTTCTGGTGTTTGTAGGTAGTGTTAGTAGTCTACCAAGTGGCACCCGGTACAGGTGGGCTTGGGACAGACTAGGCACAATGGCACGGTGTACCAAGTGGCACCCGGATGGTGGGCTTGGGAACCCCGCTCACATCGTTTGGGGCCGTGAGCGACACCCCGGCCGGATCTCCTTGCGGATGGAACCCAAATAGGCGATAAACCTGGACTAGAGACTTGTTGGTTAGTCAGGTCGTGGTCGACTCCCTCGCCCAGCTTCTGCTTGAAGGTTGCCGAGGTACATGACGTGTACATGGCGATAAGTGGCGAGAGCATGTGTGAAGAAGTACACCCCTGCAGGGTTATCATTATCTATTCGAATAGCCGGATTCCTCAGATATGGAAACTTGGACCCCTTGCATAGTTCATAGACAAGTGAAAGTGGATACTCTAAAATGCGCAAGATAAGCGTGAGTGCTATGGATGGCCTTCTCGTAGGGATATGGGAGCGGATCCATAGTGGAGTATTGATATGGTGAATATGTGGACTCGTGTGCACCACCTCAAAAGAGTTACTTGAAGTCGTAGTTCAGGATAGCCACCGAGTCAAAGCTGGCTTGCTGCAGTTAAACTCCACCACCCCTTTATTGATACTGATGCATATGTAGTTAGTTCTGATGTAAGTCTTGCTGGGTACATTTGTACTCACGTTTGCTTAATTTATGTTTTTGTAGAGAGATTTCAGTCTAGCTAGTAGTTCCACGTGGACTTCGACGTTTAGCTTGTTACCTCAGCTACGATCTTGTACCCTTGGGAGGGTCTTGTAGATAGTCAGGCTTCTCAACCATTTTCATTTGTAGTTGTCTATACTCAGAAAATTAAGCTTCTGCATGTGCTTGTTGCTTGTATGCTTTGTATGTTGGGTCATGAGACCCATGTTTTTAATATCTCGCTCCTCGGAGCCTAATGAATAAATACTTGATTCGTAGAGTTATGTTGTGATGCCATGTTGTATTTACACATATCGAGTATATTGTGTGTATGATTGAAATGCTTGGTATGTGTGGGATCCGACAATCTAGTTGTTTATCCTTGGCAGCCTCTCTTATGCGGAAATGTAGTCTAGTGCTTCCATGAGCCATAGTAGTCCGCTACAGCCCGGTTCATTGGAGTCCTGCTAGCCCAGCACTACTGCTCAAGACACTTGACTGGCCGGCATGTGATTCACTTCGTTCCTATGTCTGTCCTTTCGGGAAATGTCACGCGGTGACATCCGGAGTCCTGCCTAGCCTGCTACAGCCCGGTTCACGGAAGTCCTGTTAGCCCAGTGCTACAGCCCGGATTCGCACGCTGCTGACCGACATGCTCGATGTTGATTCATGTATGCATGTCCCCGTAAGTTAGTGCCACTTTGGGTTCACGACTAGTCATGTCGTCCTGGGTTCTCTGTCATATGGATGCTAGCGCCACTATCATATACGTGAGCCAAAAGGCGCAAACGGTCCCGTGCCATGGTAAGGTGACACCCGTGGGAATACTGTGCGTGAGGCCACAAAGTGATATGAGGTGTTACCGGCTAGATCGATGTGACTTGGAATCAGGGTCCTGACAATTTGGTATTCGTTCGATATTTTGATGAGATGTATGTTGTCTCTCCTCTAGTGGTGTCATGTGAACGTCGACTACATGACACTTCACCATTGTTTGGGCCTAGGTGAAGGCATTGGGAAGTAATAAGTAGATGATGGGTTGCTAGAGTGAGAGAAGCTTAAACCCTAGTTTATGAGTTGCTTCGTAAGGGGCTAATTTGGATCCATATGCTTCATGCTATGGTTAAGTTTACCTTAATACTTCTTTTGTAGTTGTGGATGCTTGCAAGAGGGGTTAATCATAAATGGTATGCTTGTCCAAGGAAGGGTAGTACCCAAGCACCGGTCCACCCACATATCAAATTATCAAAGTACCGAATGCGAATCATATGAACATGATGAAAACTAGCTTGACGATAATTCCCATGTGTCCTCGGGAGCGCTTTCCTTTATATAAGAGTTTGTCCAGGCTTGTCCTTTTCTACAAAAAGGATTGGGCCATCTTGCTGCGCCTTATTTACTTTTATTACTTGTTACCCTTTATAGATTACCTTATCACAAAACTACCTGTTACCGATAATTTCAGTGCTTGCAGAGAATACCTTACTGAAAACTGCTTATCATTTCCTTCTACTCCTCGTTGGGTTCGATACTCTTACTTATTGAAAGGACTACGATAGATCCCCTATACTTGTGGGTCATCAAGACTCTTTCCTGGCGCCGTTGCAGGGGAGTGAAGTGCCTTTGGTAGGTAGAATTTGGTAAGGAAAAATTTATATAGTGTGCTGAAATTTACTGTCACTTGTTACTATGGAACATAATCCTTTGAGGGGCTTGTTCGGGGTATCTTCACCCCGACCAGTAGAGCAAAGAGTTGCTCCTCAACCTACTGAACCTACTAAAAATTTTTACTTTGAAATTCCTTCGGGTATGATAGAGAAACTGCTAGCTAATCCTTTCACAGGTGATGGAACATTACATCCCGATTTGCACCTAATCTATGTGGATGAAGTTTGTGGATTATTTAAGCTTGCAGGTATGCCTGAGGATGTTATCAAGAAGAGGGTCTTCCCTTTATCTTTGAAGGTAAAGGCATTGACATGGTTTAGGCTATGTAATGATATGGGATCATGGAACTACAACCGATTGAAATTGGAATTTCATCAGAAGTTTTATCCTATGCATCTGGTTCATCGTGATCGTAATTATATATATAATTTTTGGCCTCGCGAAGGAGAAAGCATGCTCAAGATTGGGGGAGGCTTAAGTCAATGTTATATTCATGCCCCAATCATGAGCTCTCAGGAGAAATTATTATTAAAAAAATTTATGCTCGGCTTTCTCTCAATAATCGCTCCATGCTCGATACTTCTTGTACTGGCTCTTTTATGACGAAGACTATTGAATTCAAATGGGATTTATTGGAAAGAATTAAACGCAACTCTGAAGATTGGGATCTCGACAAAGGTAAGGAGTCAGGTATAACACCTAAGTTTGATTGTGTTAAATCTTTTATGGACACCGATGTTTTCCATGAATTTAGCACTAAATATGGACTTGACTCTGAGATAGTAGCTTCTTTCTGTGAATCCTTTGCTACCCATGCTGATCTCCCTAAGGAGAAGTGGTTTAAATATAATCCTCCCATTGAAGTAAAAGTAGTTGCACCTATTAAAGTTGAAGAAAAGACTATCACTTATAATGTTGATCCCGTTGTTCATATATTGAGAAACCACCTTTCCCTGTTAGAATAAAGGATCATGCTAAAGCTTCAACTATGGTTCGTAAGAGTAATACTAGAACACCTGCACCCCCTGAGCAAATTAAAGTTGAACCTAGTATTGCTATGGTTAAAGATCTCTTGGCCGATAATATCGATGGGTATGTTATTTACTTCTGTGATGAAGCTGCTAGAATTGCTACACCTGACAATAAAAATAAACATAGACCTATTGTAGGCATGCCTGTTATTTCTGTTAAAATAGGAGATCATTGCTATCATGGCTTATGTGATATGGGTGCTAGTGCAAGTGCAATACCTCATTCCTTATACAAAGAAATTATGCATGATATTGCACCTGATGAGATTGAAGAGATAGATGTTACAATTAATCTTGCCAATAGAGATACTATTTCACCGATTGGGATTGTTAGAGATGTTGAAGTCTTGTGTGGGAAAGTTAAATATCCTGCTGATTTTCTTGTTCATGGTTCCCCACAAGATGACTTTTGTCCTATTATATTTGGTAGACCCTTCTTGAATACTGTTAATGCTAAGATAGACTGCAAAAAGGATGTTGTTACTATTGGTTTGGGGGATATGTCTCATGAGTTTAATTTTGCTAAATTTCGTAGACAACCCCATGATAAAGAATTGCATAGTAAAGATGAAATTATTGGTCTTTCTTCTATTGTCATGCCTCCTAATGATCCTTTAAAACAATATTTGCTCGACCATGAAAATGATATGTTTATGAATGAAAGAAGGGAAATAGATGAAGTATTCTTTAAACAGGGACCTATTTTGAAACACAACTTGCCTGTTGAAATTCTAGGGGATCCTCCTCCACCTAAGGGTGATCCCGTGTTTGAGCTTAAACCATTACCTAATACTCTTAAATATGCTTATCTTGATGAAAAGAAGATATATCCTGTTATTATAAGTGCTAACCTTTTAGAGCATGAAGAAAAGAAACTATTGAAAACTCTGAAGAAGCACCATGCTGCTATTGGATATACTATTGATGATCTTAAGGGCATTAGTCCCACTCTATGCCAGCACAAAATAAAATTGGAGAAAGACACAAAACCGGTTGTTGATCACCAACGACGGTTCCTAAGATGAAAGAAGTGGTAAGAAAAGAAATACTAAAGCTTCTGGAGGTAGGTATAATTTATCCCATAGCTGATAGTGAGTGGGTAAGTCATGTCCATTGTGTCCCTAAGAAGGGAGGTATTACTGTTGTTCCTAATGATAAAGATGAATTGATCCCACAAAGAATTGTTAGAGGTTATAGAATGGTAATTGATTTCCACAAATTAAATAAATCTACTAAAAAGGATCATTACCCTTTACCTTTTATTGATCAAATTCTAGAAAGATTATCCAAACATACACATTTTTTCTTTCTAGATGGTTATTCTGGTTTTTCTCAAATACATGTGTCAAGAGAGGATCAAGAAAAGACAACTTTTACTTGCCCTTTCGGTACCTTTTCTTATAGACGTATGCCTTTTGGTTTATGCAATGCACCTGCTACCTTTCAAAGATGTATGACTGCTATATTCTCTAACTTTTGTGAAAAGATTGTTGAGGTTTTCATGGGTGATTTCTCCGTATATGGAACTTCTTTTGACGATTGCTTAAGCAACCTTGATCGAGTTTTGCAGAGATGTGAAGAAACTAATCTTGTCTTGAATTGGGAGAAGTGCCACTTTATGGTTAATGAAGGTATTGTCTTAGGGCATAAAATTTCTAAAAGAGGTATTGAAGTTGATAAAGCTAAAGTTGATTCTATTGAAAAGATGGCGTGTCCTAAGGACATTAAAGGTATAAGAAGTTTCCTTGGTCATGCCAGTTTTTATAGGAGGTACATTAAAGACTTCTCAAAAATTTCCAGGCCTTTGACTAATCTCTTACAAAAAGATGTCCCTTTTGTCTTTGATGATGATTGTGTAGAAGCATTTGAAATAGTTAAGAAAGCCTTGATTTCTGCACCCATTGTTCAGCCTCCTAATTGGAATTTACCATTTGAAATTATGTGTGATGCTAGTGATTATGCTGTAGGTGCTATTCTAGGACAAAGAGTTGATAAAAAATTAAATGTTATCCAATATGCTAGTAAAACTCTAGACAGTGCCCAAAGAAATATGCTACTACTGAAAAAGAATTTTAGCAGTTGTATTTGCTTGTGATAAGTTCAGACCTTATATTGTTGATTCTAAAGTAACTATTCAAACTGATCATGCTACTATTAAATATCTTATGGAAAAGAAAGATGCTAAACCTAGACTTATTAGATGGGTTCTCTTGCTACAAGAATTTGATTTGCATATTATCGATAGAAAGGGAGATGAGAACCCCGTTGCAGACAATTTTTCTAGGTTAGAGAATGTTCTTGATGACCCACCTATTGATGATAGCTTTCCCGATGAACAATTAGCTGTCATAAATGCTTCTCGTACTGCTCCATGGTATGCTGATTATGCTAATTACATTGTTGCTAAATTTATACCACCTAGTTTCACATACCAGCAAAAGAAAAAGTTTTTCTATGATTTAAGACATACTTCTGGGATGACCCACAGCTTTATAAAGGAGTAGATGGTGTTATTAGACGTTGTGTACCTGAGCATGAACAAGAACAGATCCTACGCAAGTGTCACTCCAAGGCTTATGGAGGACACCACGCTGGAGATAGAACTGCACATAAGGTATTGCAATCCAGTTTTTATTGACCTACTCTTTTTAAAGATGCCCGTAAGTTTGTCTTGTCTTGTGATGAATCTCAAAGAATTGGCAATATTAGTAGACGTCAAGAAATGCCTATGAATTGTTCACTTGTTATTGAACCATTTGATGTTTGGGGCTTTGATTATATGGGACCGTTTCCTTCCTCTAATGGGTATACACATATTTTAGTTGCTGTTGATTACATTACTAAGTGGGTAGAAGCTATTCCAACTAGTAGTGCTGATCATAACACCTCTATTAAGATGCTTAAAGAAGTTATTTTTCCGAGGTTTGGAGTCCCTAGATACTTAATGTCTGATGGTGGTTCACATTTTATTCATGGTGCTTTTCGTAAGATGCTTGCTAAGTATGATGTTAATCATAGAATTGCATCTCTGTATCACCCATAGTCTAGTGGTCAAGTAGAACTGAGTAATAGAGAGCTTAAATTAATTTTGCAAAAGACTGTTAATAGATCTAGAAAGAATTGGTTAAAGAAACTTGATGATGCATTATGGGCCTATAGAACTGCATATAAAAATCCTATGGGTATGTCTCCATATAAATTGGTTTATGGAAAAGCTTGTCACTTACCTCTCGAACTAGAACATAAGGCATATTGTGCCATTAAAGAGCTCAATGCTACCTCTTGAGCTTGCGTTTGATTTCCCCGAAGAGGAAGGGATGATGCAGCAGAGTAGCGTAAGTATTTCCCTCAGTTTTTGAGAACCAAGGTATCAATCCACTAGGAGGCCACGCTCAAGTCCCTCGTACCTACACAAAATGATAGCTACTCACAACCAACGCAATTAGGGGTTGTCAATCCCTTCACGGTCACTTACGAGAGTGAGATCTGATAGATATAATATTTTTGGTATTTTTGGTATAAATATGCAAAGTGAAAAGTAAAAGGCAAAGTAAAAAGCAAAACAAGATTAAAGCGATGGAGATTGATATGATGAGAATAGACCCGGGGGCCATAGGTTTCACTAGTGACTTCTCTCAAGAGCATAAGTATTCTACGGTGGGTGAACAATTACTGTTGAGCAATTGACATAATTGAGCATAGTTATGAGAATATCTAGGCATGATCATGTATATAGGCATCATGTCCGTGACAAGTAGACCGAAACGATTCTGCATCTACTACTATTACTCCACTCATCGACCGCTATCCAACATGCATCTAGAGTATTAAGTTAAAACCAGAGTAACGCTTTAAGCAAGATGGCATGATGTAGAGAGATAAATTCATGCAATATGAAATAAACCCCATTTTGTTATCCTCGATGGCAACGATACAATACGTGCCTTGTTGCCCCTTCTGTCACTGGGAAAGGACACCGCAAGATCGAACCCAAAGCTAAGCACTTCTCCCATGGCAAGAACTACCAATCTAGTTGGCCAAACCAAACGGATAATTTGAAGAGACTTGCAAAGATAACCAATCATACATAAAAGAATTCAGAGAAGATTCAAATATTATTCATAGATAGACTTGATCATAAACCCACAATTCATCGGCCTCAACAAACACACCGCAAAAAGAAGATTGCATCGAATAGATCTCCACAAGAGAGGGGGAGAACTTTGTATTGAGATCCAAAAAGAGATAAGAAGCCATCTAGCTACTAACTATGGACCCGAAGGTCTGAGGTAAACTACTCACACTTCATCGGAGAGGCTATGATGATGTAGAAGCCCTCCGTGATGACGGCCCTCTCCAGCGGAGCTCCGGAACAGGCTCCAAGATGGGATCTCGTGGATACAGAAAGTTGCGGTGGTGAAATTATGTTTTTGGCTCCTGTTCTGATCGTTTGGGGGTACATAGGTATATATAGGAGGAAGAAGTACGTCGGTGGAGCTCCGAGGGGCCCACAAGGCAGGGGGCGCGCCCTAGGGGGGGCCCACCCTCGTGACCGCCTCTCTGATGCCTTGGCGTAGGGTCCAAGTCTCCCGGATCACGTTCGGTGAGAAAATCACGTTCCCGAAGGTTTCATTCCGTTTGGACTACGTTTGATATTCCGTTTCTTCGAAACACTGAAATAGGCAAAAAAACAGCAATACTGGGCCTCCGGTTTAATAGGTTAGTCCCAAAAATAATGTAAAAGTGGAAAATAAAGCCCAATATAGTCCAAAACAGTAGATAATATAGCATGGAGCAATCAAAAATTATAGATACGCTGGAGACGTATCAGGCATCCCCAAGCTTAATTCTTGCTCGTCCTCGAGTAGGTAAATGATAAAAAGAGAATTTTTGATGCGGAGTGCTACTTGGCATAATTTCAATGCAAATATTCTTAATTGTGATAGGAATATTCAGATTCGAAAGATTCAAGACAAAAGTTTATATTGACATAAAAATAATAATACTTCAAGCATACTAACAAAGCAATTATGTCTTCTCAAAATATCATGGCCAAAGAAAGTTATCCCTACAAATCATATAGTCTGGCTATGCTCTATTTTCACCACACAAAGTATTTAAATCATGCACAACCCCGATGAGAAGCCAAGCAATTGTTTCATACTCTAACTTTTTCAAAACTTTTTCAATCTTCACGCAATACATGAGCGTGAGCCATGGATATAGCACTATAGGTGGAATATAATGGTGGTTGTGGAGAAGACAAAAAGGAGAAGATAGTCTCACATCACCTAGGCGTATCAACGGGCTATGGAGATGCCCATCAATAGATATCAATGTGAGTGAGTAGGGATTGCCATGCAACGGATGCACTAGAGCTATAAGTATATGAAAGCTCAAAAAGAAACTAAGTGGGTGTGCATCCAACTTGCTTTCTAATGAAGACCTAGGGCAATTTGAGGAAGCCCATCATTGGAATATACAAGCCAAGTTCTATAATGAAAGATTCCCACTAGTATATGAAAGTGACATAACATGAGAGACTCTCTACTATGAAGATCATGGTGCTACTTTGAAGCACAAGTGTGGTAAAAGGATAGTAACATTGTCCCTTCTCTCTTTTTCTCTCATTTTTTATATATTTGGGCCTTTCTCTTTTTTTATGGCCTCTTTTTATTTGGGCTTCTTTGGCCTCTTTTTTTTCGTACAGAGTCTCATCCCGACTTGTGGGGGAATCATAGTCTCCATCATTCTTTCCTCACTTGGGACAATGCTCTAATAATGATGATCATCACACTTCTATTTTTCTTACAACTCAACAATTACAACTCGATACTTAAAACAAAATATGACTCTATATGAATGCCTCCGGCGGTGTACCGGGATATGCAATATGACAATGATGAATGTGTCATGAACGGAACGGTGGAAAGTTGCATGGCAATATATCTCGGAATGGCTATGGAAATGCCATGATAGGTAGGTATGGTGGCTATTTTGAGGAAGGTATATGGTGGGTGTATGATACCGGCGAAAGGTGCGCGGTATTAGAGAGGCTAGGAAGGGTGGAAGGGTGAGAGTGCGTATAATCCATGGACTCAACATTAGTCATAAAGAACTCATATACTTATTGCAAAAATATAGAAGTTATCAAAGCAAAGTATTACGCACATGCTCCTAGAGGGATAGATTGGTAGGAAAAGACCGTCGCTTGTCCCCGACCGCCACTCATAAGGAAGACAATCAATAAATAAATCATGCTCCAACTTCATCACATAACGGTTCACCATACGTGCATGCTACGGGAATCACAAACTTTAACACAAGTATTCTTTAAATTCACAACTACTCAACTAGCATGACTCTAATATTATCACCTCCATATCTCAAAACAATTATCATGCTTCAATCTTTTCTTAGTATTCAACACACTCAAAAGAAAGTTTCACAAATCTTGAATACCAAGCATATTATTATTAAGCAAATTACCATGCTATTAAGAGACTCTCAAAATAATTTAAGTGAAGCATGAGAGATCAATAGTTTCTTTAAAACAAATCCACCACCGTGCTCTAAAAGATCTAAGTGAAGCACATAGAGCAAAATTACAATGCTCAAAGATATAAGTGAAGCACATAGAGCAAAACTACATAGCTCAAAAGGTATAAGTGAAGCACATAGAGTATTCTATCAAATTTTAATTCATGTATGGCTCTCTCAAAAGGTGTGTACAGCAAGGATGATTGTGGCATACTAAAACACAAAGACACAAATAATACAAGACGCTCCAAGCAAAACACATATCATGTTGGTGAATAAAAATATAGCTCCAAGTAAATTACCGATGGAAGTGGACGAAAGAGGGGATGCCTTCCGGGGCATCCCCAAGCTTTGAATTTTTGGTGTCCTTGGATTATATTGGGGGTGCCATGGGCATAACCAAGCTTAGGCTCTTGCCACTCCTTGTTCCATAATCCATCAAAAGAATTCACCCAAAACTTGAAAACTTCACAACACAAAACTTAAAGTAGAAAACTCGTGAGCTCCGTTAGCGAAAGAAAACAAAAGACCACTTCAAAGTACTGTAATGAAATCATTCTTTATTTATATGGGTGTTAAACCTACTGTATTCCAACTTCTCCATGGATTATAAACTATTTTACTAACCATAGATTCATCAAAATAAGCAAACAACACACGAAAAACAGAATCTGTCAAAAACAGAACAGTCTGTAGTAATCTGTAGCTAGCGCAATATATGGAACACCAAAAATTCTAAAATAAATTTATGGACGTTATTAATTTATCTATTAAATCATCTGAAAAAATAATTAACTAAATATCACTCTTAAAATAAAAATGACAGCAGTTCTCGTGAGCGCTAAAGTTTCTGTTTTTTACAGCAAGTTCAACAAGACTTTCCCCAAGTCTTCCCAACGGTTCTACTTGGCACAAACACCAATTAAACACAAAAAACACAACCAAAACAGAGTTTAGATAATTTATTTATTACTAAACAGGAGCAAAAATTAAGGAATAAAAATAAAATTGGGTTGCCTCCCAACAAGCGCTATCGTTTAACGCCCCTAGCTAGGCATAAAAGCGAGGATAGATCTAGGTATTGCCATCTTTAGTAGGCAATCCATAAGTGGCTCTCATGATAGTTTCATATGGCAGTTTTATTTTATTTCTAGGAAAGTGTTCCATGCCCTTTTTAATGGAAATTGGAATCTAATATTCCCTTCTTTCATATCAATAATCGCACCAACCGTTCTAAGCAAAGGTCTACCAAGAATAATAGGGCAAGAAGGATTGCAATCTATATCAAGAACAATGAAATCTATGGGCACATAATTCATATTTGCAACAATAAGAATATCATTAATCCTTCCCATAGGTTTCTTAATAGTAGAATCCGCAAGATGCAAGTTTTGAGAGCAATCATCAAAATTATGGAAATCTAGCAAATCACACAAAGTCTTGGGAATAGTAGAGACACTAGCACCCAAATCACACAAAGCATAAAACTCATGATCTTTAATTTTAATTTTAATAGTTGGTTCCCACTCATCATAGAGTTTTCTAGGGATAGAAACTTTCAACTCAAGTTTTTCTTTAGAAGATTGCATCAAGGCATCAACAATATGTTCGGTGAAGGCTTTCTTTTGACTATAAGCATGTGGAGAATCTAGCACGGATTGCAACAAGGAAATACAATCAATTAAAGAGCAACTTCCATAATTAAATTCCTTTAAATCCAATATAGTAGGTTTAGCAACATCTAGATTTTTATTTCTTTCAATCCCACTTTTATCAATTTCATCATAAAGATCTAAATACTCTGAATTTTTAGAACGCCTTCTAGGTAAAGGAAGATCATATTCAGTTTCATCAAGATTCATATTGCAAAACAAAGATTTAATAGGAGACACATCAATAACTTTTAGATCTTCATCTTGATTTTCATTGGAATTGGAAGAACACGCTTTAATAAATGCATCTTTGGAAGCACGCATCCTAGTGGTTCTTTCCTTGCACTCATCAATGGAAATTCTCATGGCTTTGAGAGACTCGTTGATATCATACTTAGGAGGAATAGATCTAAGCTTTAAAGAATCAACCTCAAGAGGAATTCTATCAACGTTCCTAGCCAAATCATCAACTTTAAGCAATTTCTCTTCAAGCAAAGCATTAAAATTCTTTTGTGAATTCATAAACTCTTTAACACTATTCTCAAATTCAAAGGGCATCTTATTATAATTTCCATAAGAGTTGTTGTAGGAATTCCCATAATTATTAGAAGGATTACTAGGATATGGCCTAGGATTAAAATTCCCTCTATAAGCGTTGTTACCAAAATTATTCCTACCAACAAAATTCACATCCATAGATTCATTGTTATTCTCAATAAAAGTAGACAAAGGCATATCATTAGGATCAGAAAAAACACTCTTAGTAGCAAATAATTTCATAAGTTCATCCATCTTTCCACTCAAAACATTGATTTCTTCTATCGCATGCACTTTTTTATTAGAAGATCTTTCAGTATGCCATTGAGAATAATTAACCATAATATTATCTAGGAGTTTAGTAGCATCTCCTAAAGTGATTTCCATAAAAGTGCCTCCCGCGGCCGAATCTAAAAGATTTCTAGAAGCAAAATTCAATCCGGCATAAATTTTTGTATAATCATCCACAAATTCAAACCATGAGTAGGGCAATTACGTATCATTAATTTCATTCTCTCCCAAGCTTGTGCAACATGTTCATGATCAAGTTGCTTAAAATTGATAATATCGTTTCTAAGAGAGATGATCTTAGCGGGAGGGAAATACTTAGAGATAAAAGCATCTTTGCACTTGTTCCAAGAATCAATACTATTTTTAGGCAAAGACGAAAACCAAGCTTTAGCACGATCTCTAAGCGAAAAAGGAAATAGCTTCAATTTAATGACATCATTATCGACATCTTTTTTCTTTTGCATATCACATAAATCAACGAAGCTATTCTGATGAGTAGCGGCATCTTCACTAGGAAGGCCGGCGAATTGATATTTCATAACAAGATTCAACAAAGCAGTATTGATTTCACAAGATTCAGTATTGGCAAGAGGAGCAATCAAAGTGCTAAGGAAATCATTATTATTGGTATTGGTGAAGTCACACAATTTGGTAGTATCTTGAGCCATCGCGACAAACAAGCAATCCAACACACGAGCAAACAAAAAGGCAAGCGGAAAAGAGAGGGAGGATAGAGAGAGAGAGGGCGAATAAAACAGCAAGGGTGAAGTGGGGGAGAGGAAAACTAGAGGCAAATGGAAAATAATGTAATGCGAGAGAGAGGGATTGTGATGGGTACTTGGTATTTTGACTTTTTGCGTAGACTCCCCGGCAACGGCGTCAGAAATCCTTCTTGCTACCTCTTGAGCTTGCGTTGGATTTCCTCAAAGAGGAAGGGATGATGCAATAGAGTAGCGTAAGTATTTCCCTTAGTTTTTGATAACCAAGGTATCAATCCAGTAGGAGGCCACGCTCAAGTCCCTCGTACCTGCACAAAACGATAGTTACTCGCAACCGACGCGATTAGGGGTTGTCAATCCCTTCACGGTCACTTACGAGAGTGAGATCTTATAGATATAATATTTTTGGTATTTTTGGTATAAAGATGCAAAGTGAAAAGTAAAAGGCAAAGTAAAAAGCAAAACAAGATTAAAGCGATGGAGATTGATATGATGAGAATAGACCCGGGGCCCATAGGTTTCACTAGTGGCTTCTCTCAAGAGCATAAGTATTCTATGGTGGGTGAACAAATTACTGTTGAGCAATTGACATAATTGAGCATAGTTATGAGAATATCTAGGCATGATCATGTATATAGGCATCACATTCGTGACAAGTAGACCGAAATGATTCTGCATCTACTACTATTACTCCACTCATCGACCGCTATCCAGCATGCATCTAGTGTATTAAGTTGAAAACAGAGTAACGCTTTAAGCAAGATGACATGATGTAGAGAGATAAATTCATGCAATATGAAATAAACCCCATCTTGTTATCCTCGATGGCAACGATACAATACGTGCCTTGCTTCCCCTTCTGTCACCGGGAAAGGACACCGCAAGATCGAACCCAAAGCTAAGCACTTCTCCCATGGCAAGAACTACCAATCTAGTTGGCCAAACCAAACGGATAATTTGAAGAGACTTGCAAAGATAACCAATCATACATAAAAGAATTCAGAGAAGATTCAAATATTATTCATAGATAGACTTGATCATAAACCCACAATTCATCAGTCTCAACAAACACACCGCAAAAACAAGATTACATCGAATAGATCTCCACAAGAGAGGGAGAGAACTTTGTATTGAGATCCAAAAAGAGAGAAGAAGCCATCTAGCTACTAACTATGGACCCGAATGTCTGAGGTAAACTACTCACACTTCATCGGAGAGGCTATGATGATGTAGAAGCCCTCCGTGATGACGGCCCTCTCCGGCGGAGCTCCAGAACAGGCCCCAAGATGGGATCTCATGGATACATAAAGTTGCGGTGGTGGAATTAGGTTTTGGCTCCTGTTCTGATCGTTTGGGGGTACGTAGGTATATATAGGAGGAAGAAGTACGTCAGTGGAGCTCCGAGGGGCCCACGAGGCAGGGGGGCGCGCCCTAGGGGGGGCGCCCCCACCCTCGTGACTGCCTCTCTGATGCCTTGGCGTAGGGTCCAAGTCTCCTGGATCACGTTCGGTGAGAAAATCACGTTCCCAAAGGTTTCATTCCGTTTGGACTCCGTTTGATATTCTGTTTCTTCGAAACACTGAAATAGGTAAAAAACATCAATTCTGGGCTGGGCCTCCGGTTTAATAGGTTAGTCCCAAAAATAATATAAAAGTGGAAAATAAAGCCCAATATAGTCCAAAACAGTAGATAATATAGCATGGAGCAATCAAAAATTATAGATACATTGGAGACGTATCACTCAACTATGACTTCAAACTTGCCGGTGAGAAGAGACTATTTGACATTAGCTCACTTGATGAATGGAGAACCCAGGCCTATGAGAATGCCAAACTGTTTAAAGAAAAAGTTAAAAGATGGCATGACAAAAGGATACAAAAACGTGAGTGTAATGTAGGTGATTATGTATTGTTATACAACTCTTGTTTAAGATTTTTTGCAGGAAAACTCCTCTCTAAATGGGAAGGTCCTTACGTCATCGAGGAGGTCTATCGTTTCGGTGCCATAAAAGTTAACAACTTTGAAGGCACAACCGAGGGTGGTGAACGATCAAAGAATCAAACATTATATCTCAGGTAATCCCATAAATGTTGAAACTAATGTTATTGAAACCGTAACCCCGGAGGAATACATAAGGGACACTTTCCAGAACGTTTCAGACTCCGAAAAGAAAGAGGTATGTGGTACGGTAAGTAAACCGACTCCAAAATAGTTCTAATAGCAGTTTTTCTCCATTTTGTAATATTTAAGAAAATACGAAAATAAGAAGCAGTCCGGGAAGGACACGAGGCTTCCACGAGGGTGGAGGGCGCGCCCTACCCCCTGGGCACGCCCCTGCCTCGTGGGCACCTCGTGTGCTCTCCGGACTCCGTTTTCCTGTGCGATATTTCTTTTGGTCGGTAAAAATTCATTATATAATGTCCCGAAGGTTTTGACCACCGTACCACGCAAATATCCTCTGTTTTTGTTTTGAGCTATTTCTGCAGCAGATCTAGAGCAAGATGTCTTCTCAAGAGTCAGTTGGGGAGAGTCGGGTGTCTCATCCGATACCGGGGCCAAAAGCAAACAGCGATGCTGACCACTTTGGGCCATCAACTGAGGAAGAGATGGAGGCCGACTTGAAAAGGATAGATGCCATGGATGAGGATCAAGAAGTTACTTCTCGTTTCCGAGCCGGATTCACGATGGGGGAACTACAGAGCTCAGCTACTTCAAACTCGCTCATCCCTTCCAACATTAGATTTCTTTCTTATGAAAATATGAAAAAGAGTGTTACTTGTTCCCCACAGCTATGCAACATCCTTGGGTGAAAGGAGCTTTAGCCGTCATGGGCAAGCTCCGTAAGGAAATAATGGACCTCAAGCAGCAAGTCAATAAGCTCGAGGAAGAGAAACGTATCCCGAGGGGCATAATCACCAAGAATATCACATCACCACCCCCGAAGAAAGAGACATAAACACATGGGTGTGGGCACTCCCCTTGGCAACTGCAAGCTTGGGGGAGTGCCCTGGTATCGTATCACCATCACACTTTTATCTTACCGTTTTTCTTATTTCGATCCTTTTGGTTATATCTTGATCTAGTAGAATAAAGTTTTAGTATGATCTAGTTTTGAGTCTTGCTTTATGATCCTTCTATGTAATCGAGTCCGTGAGCTATATATAATAAAGATTAGTTATGAGTCAAGGGCCTGATTATCTTGCCATGATCTCGAGGGAATACAAAGAAAAGAGAAGAGAAATAATAAAAAGAAATAAAGAGATCATATGGATCTTATGTAGAGTAATGACTTCACATATAGAGAGTATGATGAATAAAAGTTGTTGAGAGTTGACAAACATAGTTTTGGTCATCGTTGCAATTAATAGGAAGTAATAAAGAAAGAGAGGTTTTCACATATAAATATACTATCGTGGACATATTTTTATGATTGTGAGCACTCATTAAAATATGACATGATAAAAAGTTGAGGTTGGACAAGGAAGACAACGTAATGTGTTATGTTTTCTTACATCCGAAATAAATTATATTGTCTTGGATCATCCAACATGTTGAGCTTGCCTTTCCCCCTCATGCTAGCCAAATTCTTTGCACCAAGTAGAGATACTACTTGTGCTTCCAAATATCCTTAAACCCATTTTTGCCATGAGAGTCCACCATATCTACCTATGGATTGAGTAAGATCCTTCAAGTAAGTTGTCATTGTTGCAAGCAATAAAAATTGCTCTCTAAATATGTATGATTTATTTGTGTGGAGAAAATAAGCTTTATACGATCTTGTGATGTGGAAGAAATAAAAGCGACAGACTGCATAATAAAGGTCCATATCACAAGTGGCAATATAAAGTGACGTTCTTTTGCATTAAGATTTCGTGCATCCAACCATAAAAGCACATGACAACCTCCGCTTCCCTCTGCGAAGGGCCTATCTTTTATCCTTGTATTATACTTTATACAAGAGTCATGGTGATTTTCACCTTTCCTTTTTACATTTTATCCTTTGGCAAGCACTGTGTGTTGGAAAGATCCTGATATATATAGCTAATTGGATGTGAGTTTTCCTGAACTATTATTGTTTACATTACCCTTGAGGTAAAAGGTTGGGAGGCAAAACTATAAGCCACTATCTTTCTCTGTGTCCGATTAAAACTTCATACCCATAAATATTGCGTGAGTGTTAGCAATTGTGAAAGACTAAATGATAGTTGAGTATGTGGACTTGCTGAAAAGCTCTTATATTGACTCCTTCTGATGTTATGATAAATTGCAATTGCTTCAATGACTGAGATTATAGTTTGTTAGTTTTCAATGAAGTTTCTGATTCATACTTGAAATTGTGAATGAATTGTTACTTTAGCATAAGAAATCATATGACAATATATATATAGTAGGGTCACGCTATTAGTCACCCTGGGTGAGGAATAGTTATTCTTCACCCCCTCTACTTTACCATCAATGCATCGTAATTTTACGTTCCGTAAGTTTTGTCTTATTTCCGACGCAAAAAGGACCGTAAGAAAATATATAATCACCGTAAAAAATATTTTATGTTATGTAAAATTACAAACGTAAAAAACATAGTCTAAAATACACATAAACTGCAAATTTTCTTGTCTTATGACCTATATTTTATTTTCTTATGTCAAATTTTACATAGTGAATCAATAGGAATGTATCTATTTGAATTCGAAACGTAATTTAATTATGAAATGATCGTAAGATTACCTTGGGTGAAGAATAACTTATTCTGCACCCTGAGTGATGAATAGTAACACTATATATATATGTATATATATATATATACATCTGGGCTATTCTGTTATGCGTAACATAATATTATTCTGTTACCCTTTTTGAACTGACGTGGTTCACAGTTTGGACTGACGTGTTTTTCAACAAGAACTGATCTTCCTGCGTGCACGACGGACGGAAACAGGGGATGCAACGTGGAGCTTCCGGTCGTTCCCCGGCGCGATGCTGCGGGCCATTCATTGCTTGAGGAGACATGTAAGGGGTTCCGCACGTCCGCGCGCTCAGCTGGATGAGTTTTGCGATCTGTAGTCACCGGAGGTGACGCCGTGGGCATTTTGGCGGCGGATGTGATTTTGGGCGTCAGTGTTTACTGTGGTGTTCGTGGGCCTCAATTTACGTCGTGTTTGTCGTTTTTGATGTGAGAATTATCGGTATGTTATAGTTTTTTGAGATTTTTTTCATCTGTAATTTATGATTACAAGTTTTTGTGTTCTTGGTCGTTTTCCACGCCCGCCATGGAAATCTGTTTACTTTCGAATTGGTGTTGCAGGGAGAGATATAAGGACTGTATGAAAAGATTTGCGTTGTCAATTTTGCTTTTTTGAGTTGTTTCTACCCCGGATTCCCATGTTGTTTTGTCGTTGGCGGAGGTTGTGTATGGCGGCTGACTATAAGCTGCGATTTCGGGTAATCTGGTCAAACTATGTAATTAAGTTGCGTGTTTTTCAGTGTTGTTTTGAATTGATGCCCGTATGTGTAGTTGGACTGCTGCCGTGTCAAAGTTTTGTTACTGTGTGTTGACATGGGAGCCGCACCGATGGCTCTGCACTTTGATTATAAAGCCCGAGCCCTCTGTCAGTTTCATTCTATGAGCTGCAACCAAAGAAAAGGGAGATGGATCCTGAGCTAGGAGAGGTTACAGAGGAGGAGCGGGACGCCATAGATGTTAGGGCTGCAGTAGCGGAGCAGATGAGGAGGAGGCGCAGGCGCATGCAGATGGCGCGACGTGCTGCCGAGGAGGAACTGGAGGCAGAGTTCAACAGACGACTTGCGCGTGAGGTGATGGATACTTGCAACTCCAATGAATTGGAGCTTCTTTTCCCAGAGGGCAGGGGAAGGAACCATATTCATATCATTAGTTAGGCTAGGGCGAGAGCAGCCACGGCTCCACATCCATCCACCAGGGCAAAATGACGTCGTTTCTTTGATCATTATGACTGAAGTAGTGAATATTATCTTTTTAAGATTTTTGTTGTGAGGGAGCAGATGTTCGAATGACTAAATGAATTCAACTTTGTTTTTGTCTCTGAATGTGTTGATTTGTCTGCATATGTTCGACATGTGCACCTTTGAACTGCTTGGTTTTCTGAAGTTGAACTGATTTGCGGTCAAATGTTGGATGGCTTGTGTAATAACTATTTCCTACCAGCTGGCTGCCCATCTGCCTATTTATTATTTTTATAATCTGCGAGTGTCCCTGACTATAAACGTTATCCATTTATGTGTGGTGTGTGGCCAAGTCTTCCCCCTCCCTTTTATTCATTCTTCCAGAATCAGATCTAGGTTCCTCTCTCTTCTCTTTGTTGCCTTTTTCTCTGTTCCCGTGTGTTCGATGGAGGATTGTTCATGCAGATGACTGGTAAAGATGGCGCGCATAGCTGACGGCTGTGTGTACGAGTCTGGTTTGGAGCTCACTCAGACTCAGCGGCGTGGGCAACTTTCTTGTTTGCTGTACGGCAACCATGGGTTTCGTACACCCTATGTTTGTCGCCTGACGGATGGTGACTTGAAGGAATCATGGGTATGTGTTTCTATTCGTTTTGTTTTCTACTTTCTTGTTGGTTTCTATTCGAAACCCATGGACTGGATCTGCAGTTTTGTCTTATGAATATCTTGTCTATATTTTTTTAATTTGGTTTTGTTGGATTTTAACAGTAGGGATTTCTGTGTGTATTTGTTCATTACTTAACAGTATTTAAACCATTTTTTGTATAATTCCTGATCTGTTTATGAATAGATGTTTTTACTGTAGGTGTATTGATATGTATATTTTTCAGTTTAGTCAGTTCACATGTCTAGTTAGTTTTGTGTTATTGTTTTGGTTTAGATTTTTTCCATTTTAGTTTGTTATGCAAATCGTTCCTATATCTGTGTAAAAATTTAGTTATGTCAGGTGTTCATTTTGTTTTGTACTCCCATGTCCCTTTGCAGAAAATGTCACCCAGGATCAGGATTGTTGCTCCTAGTTCCGGTGTTCTGAAGATGGAGACTTCAGACAAGAATGGGTATCAGTTGATGGATGTTGCCTACCACATCGACTTTGATGGTTGCATCAACCTAAGTACTGGGTGGAAGGAGTTTGCGGCTGTGTCTGGATTTGAGGGTGGTGATGTGGTTATGGTTATGTTCTTGAGAGATGACGACTCTCTGACATTTAGAATTTATGTGCTATAGGTTTAAATGTGGCAAATGACGCCAGCTTTGAGATTTGTGTATGGTTGATTATGTTGCAGTATTTTTTCTTTTAAAACATTTGCATGTGAGATGGTTGAATTGTATGGTTTTATCAGAATGGTATGGAACTAGTTATGTAATGTTTTTCCTATTGTTCTGCTCAATTATAAGTGTTTTATTTATACATTCTTTATAGTAGTACTGGAACATTTTCTATAGTTGAACTGATGGGCATCCTTTGTTTTGGCTGGTATATTTTTCATGTTCATAACTCGGAGACGGCGCTATACGCTGATGATTTTTTTAGAACCCTTTTTTGTTATTGAGTTTGCTGAACTTACATTCTGTTAATGATAGTACTGCTCTATTTTAGGGTGTCAATTACCAATCAAATTTGTTTGTTGTATAATATTTTTTTCTTACTTTTTTACATGAATTTTGGAGCATGTTTTTTTCTTTTTTATAGATAAATAATGATAGTTTTGGTATTTTATAAAATAAAAAAAAATTAATCTTCGCTGCACAGTACTTTCTTTTTATTTTTGTACTTGAACCTTATGAATTGTAGTAGTTGAACTTTTTTGTAAATTCATTTTTGGAAATTTTATTTACAGTCTTATATATATATATTTTTACTTCTTACCATTAAGATGTGTTTGAACTTTTTCACAATATTTTTGTTTATTAACTGATTTTCTTGTGAGTTTTTTTAAATTATTTTCATTTTTTATTTTTTGTGGTGCGTGATCTACTGGATTTTTGTAATGGGGCGAAGTACTTTGTTGGGCCATCGGCCTGGGTTGTTGTATTCGGCCCGGATAGCTTCTCTCGCGTGGCTGTGCAGCAGATCGTGCGCGTGAGCTATGTGTTTAGTCCCACCTCGCTAGTCGAGGGGGCTCTAGACTTGTTTATAAGCGCAGCCGACGCTCACGAGTCGAACTCCTCTGAACACTTACCTGAGCGCTTATACACGGCGCTCACTCTCTCTCTCTTGACCTGTGGGCCCTGGACGACAGGCCCTGCGGGTATGCAGATTACTAGGGATTCACCCACGGGCTCGAGTTCAAGTATCTAGCATTGTCAGGGCCTGCGCCTGTCCTTGGGCGGTCAATTTTTTTTGGATCTAGTACTTGACTACACCAGTAACTTGGACTCGTACTTTTTTGTCCTTGTGCTGTCAATTTTTTCTTTTTCTTTTTTTTGTTTGTTTGAATATAGTACTGTGGCATGACTTTCCCCCGCACCGAACCATACCGAGGGGCATAGTTGTACTGACACATCTTCCTTGTATGGACTTTGCCCCATTATCTATCTTAGGGGTGTGGGTGCGTGGGGTGGGGTGGGGGGAAACAGAATAACTGCACTGCGCCTGTCAAATGAGCGCACTCCCGTGTTAGCGCGAGGCCGAGCCGGGGGGGGACGGGGGTCGGGACCCCCCTTCCCCATCCCGGCGAGGCTGAGCCAGGAACGAGCCGTAGCAGGTGATGATGCGCCACTTTTTTTTCGGATCTAGATACTTGACTACACCAGTAACTTGGACTGGTACTTTTTTGTCCTTGTGCTGTCAATTTTTTCTTTTTTGTTTGTTTGAATATAGTACTGTGGCATGACTTGCCCCCGCACCGAACCGTACCGAGGGGCATAGTTGTACTAACACATCTTCCTTGTATGGACTTTGCCCCATTATCTATCTTAGGGGTGTGGGTGCGTGGGGTGGCGTGGGGGGAAACAGAATAACCGCACTGCGCCTGTCAAACGAGCGCACTGCCGCGTTAGCGCGAGGCTGAGCCGGGAGGGGGGGGGAGGGGGTCGGGACCCCCTCCCCCATCCCGGCGAGGCCGAGCCAGGAACGAGCCGTAGCAGGCGACGACGCGGCGTGCCGCAGCGTCGCATGCGGAGGCGAGTCCGTAACATGACTTGCCCCATTATCTTATCTTAGGGGTGTGGGTGCGTGGGGAAACAGAATAACCGTGTTTTCTATCTTTAGGGGTGTGGGTGCGTGGGGTGGTGTGGGGGGAAACAGAATAACCGCACCGCGCCTGTCAAACGAGTGCACTGCCACGTTAGGGCGAGGCCGAGCCGGGGGGGGGGGGGGGGGGGGTCGGGCCCCCCCTCCCCCATCCCGGCGAGGCCGAGCCAGGAACGAGCCGTAGCATGCGACGACGCGGCGTGCCGCGGCGTCGCATGCGGAGGCGAGTTCGTAACATGACTTGCCCCATTATCTTATCTTTATTTTTTAGGGGAAAAACATCACCATTATGAATTGTTTTTTCATTTGTACTTTTTTGATAACTTTTTTTGTACTGTTGTGAGTTATTATTTGTACTTTAGTCATTTGTTTTCACCATCTATATTAATTTTTTTATTTGTATTTGATTTTTGGTATTATCTTTTGTAACTGGCTAGAGATAGTGGGCTTCGCCACGGTTGTGGGCTTTAGGCGTCCGTTTTCTCCCAGTCATCTTTTAACCCTCCCACTCACCTTTTAACCTCCTATCTTCCCCGTTCCGCTCCTCTCCCGTCCCCAAATCGATTCTGTCTTCGTTCCCCTCTTCTTCTCTTCTCGGAGCGGGAGTTGTTACTCCTATTTCGCCGCGGGAACGTCGGCCGGAGGGCTCAACCCCAGGGGTGGAGGTCCGGGTGCTGTTTTTTGTTCTTTTTGCTCTGCCATTGACTTTGCTTGCGTCCTCTTATGTTCAGATTTTCTCTCTATTTCTAATCTCTTGCTCTCTTTGCTGTCCCAGGCTGCACTCGCTAGGGTTCCTTTGCTGTTGAACGAGCGTTTGGTGGCAGTGATACTGGATTGCGTGGCGGATTTTGTGTTTGCTAGTAAGAGTTTTGCTTTTGTATGGCGTGCTTCGTTTCTGAAATAGTTCAAATCCCTAATTTTTGTTCATGTGTCTTGCAGATCTGGTTCGGCCGATTTTAGGACTGTAGATCTCAATGGGTACATCATCCAGTCTGGACAAATTGAATGCAGGTGATTTTCCCTGTATTTTGGATGATGTTTTAATAGATCTGGTTTTTATGTTGTACAGTTGTTGTCTTATCGACTTTATAAGTTGTATGTATTTTGATATGTGTTAATTTTGTCCTGGATTGTATGGCGTGTATGGTTTTGGCAGTTGATGCAACGTGCAGACAGGATGTAGTACTTATCACCATGTGTATTTTGAACTGCTGTCCTCGCATTTGAATAGGTTGTAGTAGTCAATGAAGAACTAGTATGGTGTTGAAAGAGTTGTGTTTTCTGAAGTTTGTTCTGCAAGTGGTGGGTTCATATTTGTTTTATTCGGTGAACTTGTAGTGTTCACATAGTTGAACTGATTGATTGTTCTTGTACTTTTTTTTGCTAATTATGATGTTGTTGCAGATGATGGAGTGCCGGTGCCTCCTGATTCTGACAAATTAGAACGCTTTCAAGATCTTGTGAATGTTATTTTTGAGACACCAAATCCTCTAGAAGAACTTGCGAATGTTGCTGGTCTTTCCCTTATATTTGCTCTATTTTTATCAGCCTTTAATACATATATATGCTTAGTTACATCAGTTGTTCCGTTTTGTTTTGTGTCTGATGCAATGCGCTTTATTTATCTTTTGTGTCTGCAATGTTAATTGTGTTTTAATTTTTTATGTGCGTGGTTATGTTACTGGTTTATGCAGTTAATGACAGCCATGGTGTTCCAGAGGACATTGCTGATGTTGTTAAAGATATTAATGATGGAATGTATTCACTTAACGTTGATGATGGTGATGGCAGCTTGAAGTTGTCTATTACTCAGTCTCAAAGTGTTGATGGTATTGAGCCTGTTACCCAAGCTGAGGATGTTCCTATGCAGTTACAGCTCGAGGATGAAAGGATAAGAAAGAAGAAGTATGAATTCCAGAAGAGAAAGGAATTGGAACAACGTCAAAAGGCTGCATGTGTGCTAGCAAGTGATGTTGATGTTGCTCAAGCTCCTAAATGTGTAGGCGATGAAGGTGGTGACGCGGGTTTTTCAACTGTTCATGTCGGATCTCATGGAAGTGACATGCCTGTGAAGACAAACTTGATGCAAACTCGTTTGACGCAAGTGTTTGATAGTGGAGTTAAGGAGAAGAAAGTTGTTTTGAAGAGGAAGATGTCAGATCGAAATCCTGATGGCACACAGAGGCGTAGTCCACGTGTGAAAGCTGTTTCCCAACCTGGTAATAGCAAACATGATGCAGATAGTTTTGCTGTGAAAATTGGTCCAAGCAAACTTGGTGGCTCCTCTATTCGTCGGAGTCCATGAGGTTTGACAAATAAGAAGCCTTCTTCGTCTCCTCTTCAAGAGCGGTCTTTGTTGAAAGAAAATAAGAAGCGTAAAGTTCATCCTGCAAAAGTGAACAAAGGTGTGAAGAAGCGTGCTCGTGTTGAAGCTGAAGATTCTGCATCTGAAGAAGATGATATTGAAGTTGATTCAGAAGATGAATTTGCAGTGGTATGTGTTTTGTATTGCATGTGTCTTGCTAGTTGTACTTGCAATGATTTAATTGTGTTTGGGCTGGTATGCTGGCTAGGTGAGGCTGGTCATTGTTTTGCATCTATTTTGATTGTGGTACTTATGTTGTTTTAATAGTTGAACTTGTGCAAACTTTTCTTTGTTTTACTTGCCTTCATATGCTTGTTTTGTTTCCTATATTCATTGTTTGCAGTGGTATGTGTTTTGTTGTGCATGTGACTTACTAATTGTAATTGTAATGATTTAATTTGTGTTTGGGGTGGTATGCTGGCTAGGTGAGGCTTGTCAGTGTATTGATTAATTGAGGGTGGTACTGATGTTGTTTTAATAGTTGAACTTGTGCAATCTTTTTTTACTTATATTCGTATGCTTGTTTTGTTTTCTATATTCATTGTTTGCAGTGGTTTGTGTTTTGTACTGCATGTGACTTACTAGTTGTACTTGCAATGATTTAATTGTGTTTCGGCTGGTATTGCGGCCAGGTTAGGCTGATCATTGTTTGCATCAATTGAGGGGTGGTACTGATGTTGTTTTAATAGTTGAACTTGTGCAATCTTTTCTTTTTCTTTTTACTTGCATTCATATGCTTTTGTTGTTTTCTATATTCATTTTTTTAAGGTGTGGCTTTTTTGTTTTCATTTACAGCCTGTTAGCGTCATGAGTCCGGTCAAGCCGGTGGGAGGCAATGCCGGAAAAGTTGCCTTGGATGAAGGTGACCAACGGAAATTGAACTTAACTGTGTGATGTTCGTTGAGAGAGGTTGAAGATTGTGCTAAATTGCTCGAGAGTCGGGATGTGGCTAGGGTTCATGCATCTGGTTTTGGTTCTATCTTCAGGTGGAGGGTGAAGTCTAACATTTCCCGCCCTCTGATGGGAGTTCTGTACCTGAGGATAGATTGTGATACAATGACTCTTGACATGGGTGAGGCTAATAAGAAGCTTCGTATCACTAGCGATGGTATACATCAATTATTTGGTTTCCCTCGTGGTGGTCGTTCTGCACCAAGGCCGTCAGAGGACGGATATGATGACGCTCTGATGAAGTTAAGATCGGAGCTTGACATTAGCAGGGACAAAGATATCAAGACAAAGGATTTGAGGAATAAGCTCAAGGTGCTCGTCAAGGATCCTAGCAAAGATGACCTTGCTCTGAAAGTGTTCTTCATTATTGTGTTTATGAAGGTTGTGTTGCCTGGATCTGCCCCACGTGTTTCCAGAGAGGCAGCAATGTTTGAGGGTCTCGTCTTTGAGGACATGGCTAATATGGATTATTGCCAACTGATGGTTGATGAGCTTAGAAGGGCTGTTGCCAAGTACCAAAGTGGTCATACCATGGGGAAGGCAATCACAGGCTATGCCATAGGGCCTGTACTAATGTACCTTGACTGCCTTATCCGTGGCAAAACTGCGGAGCCTGACATGCGAGTCCCCCGCATATGTTACATGGATCCTGCCAAGCTTTCTGATCTGGTTGATGCAGATTTGATAAAAAAAGGCAATGCAGATCCAAAGACTTGGGTGTTTGGGAAGCTTCCGGTGAGTTTTGTTTGTTTTGTCTCTTGCAGACCTTTTGGTATTGATGTTGCTGTTTCAGCGTTGGAGCGTGCTGAGCATATCTTAAGTAATGTGTGTCCTGAGCTGCAAAAGGTCCCAACGACAGTTGAGCGTTTGAGCTGTATCAATGGTATCCTTCCTGAAGGTCATCAATTTAACGCTAAGGAATCTGTTGACTACATTGAGATGGAGAGAATTTTAATCAGTGATATGCACGATGGTGCCGCTAATCTAATCTAGTTCAGAGGTCGGTTCGCCTGTTGAACAACATGAAGCGTTTTAGAACTATGCAAAACTCTCGCTGCAAGCCATATGAAGAAAGTGCAAATGTTGTTATCAAGCAGTTTGAGCAGGATGAGGCTGCTGCCACCGACAGCAGGGCTGGTGATGGTACTGAGGCTAATGTTTTTGACCACAAAATGAATGATATTGGCTTTGAGCGTCCTGATGTTGATGTGAGTCAGTCCTTGGTGTTTTGCAATTTTTATGTTGTTGTCCTGATGTCAGTGTTGTAGTTGAACTTCCTCATGTTCATCTATTTATTAATAATTTTCTTTCATGCAGATTGATCATGATGAGGCTACTGGCACCGACAGCAGGGCTGATGATGGTACTGAGGCTAATGTTTCTGATCAGCGTACGAACGATGTTGGCTCGCTGCACCCTGTTGTTGATGTGAGTCAGTCCTCATTGTTTGTATGTTTTTACTATGTTGTTCTGCTATCAGTATTGTAGTTGAACTTCCTGATCTACATCTGTTTATTAATTTTTCTTTTCATGCAGGAGATCATTCATAATGTTGAGGCTGCTGTTGACGGTGGAGTTAATGATCTATCCACTAATAAGTGCAAGGTTATTTTTATTTTCATTGTGTTTATTAATATTTTCTTAAAATTTCATGCGCACCGATGTGTCTTGCTTGTTCATTTTTCTATCCCACACCGTTTATTGTTGCTCATAATAGCATTGTTTTTTTGTCTCATTACATTTGAATCAGGGTCCTATTGTTGGCGATGAGCCTTGTTTGCCTGTTGGTGATGTCACTTTGAATGTTAGCAGCAGCAAGTTCGATGATGTTGCTATGAATGCTTCCAAGGTTTATTTTTCTGTGCACCTATTGGTAGCTTATTTTTTATTGTTAGTTTTGTTCATATTATTTACTTTTTTCTGAATTTTTATTTTCATCAGATTACTATTGTTGAGCGTGAGGTTGTCCTTAGTGGTGGAGATGATGCTCATGATGTTCCATTGAGTAGTGGGTGCAATGTTGGTACCAAAGTTGCTGATGAGGATGCTGGTGCTGCCAGCATACTTGATGCCAAATTGCCTGGTGTTGGTATTGCTGGGAATGAAAATGTTTCTGGTTGTGAAGATTTGCCGCCAGAGAATTTCCCGCCTGGAGGTCTTGATTACGGTGATGCATTGCAATATGCTTCTAGCATGGAGGAGGTGCCATCCGAGGATGATGATTTACTTCTGTCAATTTCTTCTGACCCCTTGACGCAGGAGGCGCTCTTGTCGTCCCAGGATTTTCTTTCTACAGACCGTGAAAGCGCATCAATATTGGTGTCCTCTCAAGATGTCCCATTGTCAAACCCTGAAACTGGAGGCATAATGGTCTCATCACAGGAACTACCGTCGTCGTCAAACCCTGATAGTCCAGGTAAGGACTTGTAAATGGGGTGTACTTCTCAATTTTGGCATTTTGGACATGTTCTCTTGTAGTTGTTGAACTTATTATTTTTCATCATTTTCTACAAGCAGAAAGTGGTAATGTTGTTAAGGTTGATACGTTTTTCTTCGCTGTTACGAGGTTGCACACGAACCGTACAAACTGGTTAGTTTGGGATTTTGCTCGTACCATTTTTTGTCTCTTTTTCTTTCTCTAGTTTGATTATTGTTGTTGTTGCAGTAGTTTATTTCATGTAATCTTTTGTGTTTTTCTAGTCACAAGCCGATGTTTCAAAATAAAGAATATGATGCCAGTGTTGGTTCTATTGCTAAAGCGTTTGTCCCCACTGGCATGCTCAACTCAGACAGTGCTAATGTTGTTTTATATTCTCTACGTCAGAAGTACCGAGACACTGACAAGTTGATAGTTCCCAGATGGGTGACGGTCAGTATTTTGCTTTTTTTGTAAATAGGATGATAACTTGTTTTGCCAATTTTCTAACTATTGTTGTTCTTTTTGTACAACAGACCAAGATCCGTGATGGAAATATTGATTCCAATGTGCTAAATTGGTTCACAAGATCAGGTGCTGATGGTTTTGACCAAGTAGGTGAACTTGGACTTTTTGTACTCATTAACTAGAACTGTCATGTTTTCTGTGCAGTTTTGGGAGGTGTGGGGAATGAACTTGATCTGTGCTTCTTTTATTAAAGCTGTACTTATTGTTGCAAGGGAATTGAACTGATATGATTGTTCCTCAATTTTGGGCGGTGGATATAATTTCTTTGTGATTATTTGATTTTTTGTTTGTACTTATGAATTTCAATTTCCACCTTTTATTTTATTGTTTGGTAAATTCATTTTTCCTCTGTGATTTTTTCAGCTTCTTTTCCCTACATTTGATCCGCCGTCATTTGTGGCTACCATGAAGCCTAGTGAAGTATCTGGGCATTGGTGCTTGGTTGTTCTGAATTTGAAGTTCCGTCATTTCGAGTGTCTTGATTCACTCCGTGATGAAACCTGGGGTGATGCAGTTAGATTCTTAAGGAATATGACAGATAATATAAAGAAGCTTTGGAGGGAGTCCAGTGTAGACAGGGCCAAACCGTTCTCACCGGCGCATATTGATGGTTTCTCTTGCGAGTTTGTGCGGGTGCCTCAGCAGGAAAACACGTGATTATCCATTTTTAATGATTTTTGCTGGTTGTTTTTGTTGCTGGAGGATGTTGTTCCTGTATTTTTTGGATTTTGTGTTGTACCATTTTTTTGATTTTTCCTTTGTTTACAGTCATGATTGTGGATTCTTTATGCTACAAAACTGCAAGACCTATTATTGCCGGGAGGATGGTGTAATTGAAATGGCCGATTACAGCCATGCAGACATTTTGGACATTAGGAAGACTTTGTTGTATACCTGCGCAACTAGCGATGTGTTTGATGTTGACTTCCGGGGTTTGTTTGGCATCGAACCCTGTACGTATGCATGGACTTTTGTAATTTTTTTGCAGCTTGTACTTCTCTATTAGTACTTTCATGAAATATGTATTTGAACTTATGCTTTATGCGGTCTTCTTTTTTTTCAGGTGAGTGGCTGGATTGGTGAGCCTGACTACAGGTTCTTTGGTAGCCAGTTCTTGGAGCTCGAGCGCGTAGCTATTGATCTTAGCCAGGGGCGTTCTCCTGAGAAGACAAGATCTGGTGTTATGAAGGGGCGGTTGGGAGCTCTGAGAGGTTTTACGGCTGCATGTGCAGATAGCCCTACTACAGCCAAGAATCCCATTGTGGAATTGATAGACAGTGATGATGATGTGTTTGACAAGATTGCTGGCGTTGGAAGAGTCACGAGGAGCGCTGCTGCCAAAGGTTTATCTCCCCTTGCTGGAATAGTGGCTCGTAGAGCTGGTGGTGCTAGGAAAGATCCCGCTTTGGATTCTGGCAATGTTGTAAGCACGAAGCGTGCGCCCAGAGCTCCTATAAAGTTTTGCTCCCCTGTGCAGCAGCTTCACCCTTATAAATTCCCTCACCTAGACAAGGCTCGCAGGTTGTATAATCTGTTGCTTAGTAATGAATGGCGTGAGAAGTATGGCGAGTGAGTATCTCTCATTATTTTTTCCTCTTCCTTTTCTTCTGTTGTTTGTAACTGCTAGATAAATATGGCTTGAACTGTTCCTTTTTATACAACTCGAACTGCTATGAATGCCTTATCTTGCTTCTCCTTCTTTTTGTTCTTGTGTGTGCTGCAGGAATACATTCTCAATGATACCTCAGCCTGATGGAAACGTAACTAACTTCACTGGGAATCGCATCTGGGAAGTTTTTTCACCTGGGCAAATGATGGAGGGTGATGTAATTGACTTCCTCATTGATGATTGGAAGCAAGATCCCGATAGAAATGCTGATTTCGCATCTGGGAAAAGGATATTGCTGAGTCCATATTTCATCACGGTAATCAATCAGATCGATTTCTTTATGTTGAACAAGACTGTCTATTGTTTTTACGATTTTTAATAATACTTTGCTTGTTGATTCTTTTTCCGCTGTCTATTTTCTATTTTGGCTTTTTTACAGGTTGTGCTTGACTGTTCGTTTTACGAGGATGAAAATAAAGTGTTTAATGTGGAGAGTGCAGCGAGAGATTTCAAGAGCTATGTTAAAGCTAATGAAGACTTGCTCAGTGCCAACCTTGTGAGATCTACTAGCTGATTTTTGGTTTTTATTTGTTTGTTGTGATGCTGGTTTTACTTTGAATATTTAACATCTCTTTTTTGGTCATTTGTTTTTAGATCATGATGCCTCTATTCAAGCCTATGGTTTTATCAAAGGATAGGAAAGTGAGCCACTATTCCTTATATGTCATGAATCGGCACCGAAGTAGCGTTGACATCCTTGACTCTTTACCTTATCCGAAGAACCATCGTCCTTCGAAGAACACCTATCACAAAGACTGCGAGAAGATTGTGAGTGACATTTATTATCTGTACTGGATTAATATTTCTGCATCTTTGTTTCTGCTGTTTCTGAGACCTAAAACTGTGTGGGTTGTTTTGTTTTTTTACAGATTTCTAGATTGGTCAAAGTAATGAAGGCTGTGTATGGTGATGCTCAGTACAATGCGAGCAAGCAGCCCAATTGGGAGCTGTTTGGAAAGAAACCAACGTTTGTCAAGGTTCCACTTCAAGGGCCGAATGAATGTGGCCATTATACTCTGAAGTATGCGGGATGCTATGATGGTGAAAAGATCGTTGAGAACATTCGAGATAATGACGTGGGTTTCTTGTTGAGCTTTTCACTTTCTGTTTTTGGCTTATTATGCATCCTTTTTTTATGTGTCATGATTTTTGATAATTTGTTTTATTGTTTTGCAGCCACGCATTGTTGATTGGAACGCTGAGGATCTGTATAGAGTTGTGTTCAACCGTAATAACCATCTTATGGTGACGGAGCTTCCCAAGGAGGTTCAGGCTTTGGCTCCTGATGCATAGGATAAATGGTCATCATTTGCATAGTGAATTGGATAGTTGTGTGATATATCTCTTGAAAACACTGTAGGCTCTATTTTGTAGTGTTTGATGTCTTGTCGAGTACTATGTAATAACTAGTATATTTTGTGTTGTGTTTTAAGTGTGGCACAATGTTTCATCGGGAATTCGTTTTGGTTAAGTTTTTTTTGTACTGAAGACTTATATAGTAGTTGAACTGAAAACAATTTTTTTCCAAGTGTATTTTCGAGTTGTTGCTCAGAAAGTGATATTTATTTTATTTTTATGTGATTCCATCCTAACTTGGACCTTTATAGTTTCTGTACTCTCGTTTTCTTGTACTTATGATATAGTTCTGTTAGTACTGATTTGAAGTCTCATTCAGCGTAAGGCTTTCAAAATTTTAGTGCCAAATTTCTTTTTGAACTTCTTGAACTTTAGTAGTTGAACTTCATAGTAAGAGTTAAAGTACTGGTTTAAATTAGCTACGTTTAAGAGATATTCCTATTAAGTTCAAAACTATTTCTTTTTCAATGCATTAATTGGTATCATCATAGCACTTACCGAATAAACTTAGTTGTACTGAGATTCCAATTGTGCTAGTACTTTTGATTAATTATTTATTGTTTGTGTTGTTTGATGCTAGTATGTCTTCTGTTGTGTTTCTTGTGATTTTTCTCTTTTGTCAAACTTATATTTTTTTGATTTAGTTTTTGGCCTTCTTTTTTTCTAGGCTGTGGTTCTTCTCCAGGCAATGTTTGGTATAATCCTAGCACTTGCTGTATAGACTAAGTTGTACTGAGATTTCAGTTGTATTGCCACTGTTAATTCTTAGTATGTCACTGTTTTAAGGAATGCGAACTGAAGCTTCCCGTTCCTTTTTATATATTTGTACAATGAACGTACCGTGTGTTCAACTGTACCAGAACTTTTCAGTCCTAGGATGCTAGTGACGAGGAAATATGTACTGGTATTTCTTTGCTTTTCCTGATGCAGTACTTAGTGAATTTCTAACTACTTTTTACCACGATGCTTTTTAGTACTGAATGTTGTCCTCGGCTGAAACTTAGTCTTTTTAGTGTTCGTCTGAAACTAAAAACTGATTTTTTAGCGTGATAGTACTACCATTCATGTCTAAGCTGTACTGAGCGTCGAAGGCTACTATTTGCTTTTGTCCTTAGTTAGTCTGCCACTTTTTTTTTGTTTTTGCGAAAATATTCATGTGTTATTTTTTTTCTCCATGACTAGTGCTGCGTGGCAGCCATCAAGTTTCAACTTCAACCTACTTCAACTTCAAATGATGGATGAACAAAATAGGAAGCTAGCAAACTTGTTGGACGACATAAGCAAACGATGTACTTGATAGACATAGGCAAACTTGTTCAAACCCTGACACACATAGCATAAGGTAGCTGGTTCAACATAACAAAAGCAAACTACAAATCTGAAACAACAATACTAAGGACACACATAGCATAAGGTAGCTGGTTCAACATAACAAATGCAGACTTTCATGCATCTTCATCCGCGAAGTTGCAGTGGTAGTAGGGGTCAACCTCCTGCTCTTTTGAAATATCCCAACCTGTCACGATGTTGTCGATTGTCTTCCATGACTTGTATGTTGCGTACGCATCTATTCCTGCGTACGTGATGAGGTTGTCTGGCAGCGGGCTGTTCCCCCACAGTTTGTGGTCTGCCCTGTTCATCTTCTTCTTCATGCCTTCGTAGAATGGGTGGATGACGCCGCCTGCAACATCGGCCAAGGAGTCGTAGTATTTTCTGGTCTTTGGATCTTTCCACTTGCGCTGCATGTCGATGAAGTTGTTGGGGTTGATTTCCAAACCAGACTCCTGCAGCATCCGCTTGTCACCTCCAATGCTGAAACCAACAAATGTGTACAATTTCTCCTCCCGCAGGAAGTCTTTGAGGCGCTTGGGCCTGCAAGGGGGGAGACACACATTTATAGATTAGTCTTCTTTTTTGAGGATTTAATTCTTCTACTTTTTTTGTTTTACAAGTGATAATCCATGAGGTAGATGCTTATATATTATGAGTCATGCATGAATGTAGTTCAGAAACTAGTACACAAAGTCCTGAAATTAAATTCAGCTACACCATGTTATTTTTTCTTTTTTGCTATCTTCTTTGCTTTACCAAATGCTTCACCAAATTAGAGAATCATTTTACCAGAGTCAATGATAGATGCGCTGCTTGATTCAAGTTTAGTTTTCTTTTTTGTTGAATAAAAGACCTATACCAGTGCTTGATACATCTTTGTGCATTAATTCTATATCAAGTTCAAAAATTAGTTTGAGAAACATGTGCATCAAGATATGGACCTATACCACTTCACCAAAGATCTTTTAATACATCAATTCTATAAACTATACTAGTGCATCAAGATCAGAATCTATGCTAGTTCATCAAGTTCAGAAATTAATTTGGTACATAAAGTTCAGAATGCTATAAACTTTTTTTCAGATGCTAATCTTGTGAAACAATCCACTTCACAGTTTCAGAAATGCATTTAACTTGATAAACATGTAATCATGTATCCACTTCATAGACTATAGTAGTTCATCTAGTTGGGAAACAATTTTTAAGTAAGTTTTTAGTGACTAGTACTGGTACAACAGATGAATGAACAGTAGTATGGTTTACCATTTTGTGGCTGCTGCGATGTGGTACACCAAGCAGAGTTCCTCGACGCACAACTGCAGGACTGCCGCCATCTGTGGAGGTTTTTCCTTGTCGGTGTACTCCACATCAACTCCGATGAAGCTCGGATACAAGCCGCCGCCCTTCATCCTAAGCCTGCTCATCATCTCATCGACCTTGTCTGGTTCACTGGTGCAGACGATCTCCAGCGTCTCCTTGCCGTGGAGCTCAACCCCTTTGAGCGTTCTGGTGTACTCGCGCTTCTCGCCGGGGACGTTAATGTCGACGAGGTTGCTCCTCTTGTCCGACGTCTCGGCATGATGACGCTTGGCGGACGGTTCCTCCGCCATGGCCTTCCTCCTGTGACTGTGGGCTTTGGAGAGAGCCGCTGGAGGTTTGTGTGCAGTGGAAATGGAAGCGGCAATGGTGCTATGTGGGAACAAGGGAGAGATGGAAGACAATGGGGTTTTTTTGCAGTGTGCCGACGGTGGTGTGTGGGAGGCGGTTCGTCGGGGGCGTGTGTGTAGTGGTCGTGGGGGTCGCCGTTTGTAGTGCGTCGTGGCAACCGCCCAGTGGGTGGCGCGGGTGGTGGCCTGGAAGAACTAACCGTCCAAGACAAATGTTTTTTACTGGTGCACTGATTAGTCTTGTCAAGCTGTACTTACGATCTGCTAAATCCCACTTGCACGTCTCTGTGGTTGTGATGATGGCATTTTGCACTGTTTAGGTGACGTATGGATCTGTGATGTTTTTCCGTGTGGATGTTTAAGTATTGTTTTTCTATTGAAGCCTTTATACAATAGTGTATGTCAAAACATTTTTTCAGTGCCCTGGGAGTTGTTGCTCAAAACTTGTACTTATTTTATTTTCATTTGTACAAACCTAAGTTAGGCCTTTATAGTTTTTGTATTCTCATTTTTACTGCACTTATGTTTTAGTACTGTGTGAACTGAATTGTAATTTCAAACAGCGCATGGGTTTGAAATTTGATGTCACAGTGGTGCGAGTGGCCTGACTGATCCTGCTGTTTTAGTACTGATGTTGTATGTATGTTTGAACTGATTTTTTTATAACTTAGGTTGGGGGTGGGGGTTTGAGATTATTTTACGAGCAGATCGTTCGTTGTGGTGTGGACAGATTATATATAAATAATAAATTTAGCAGAATTGACAAATAAATTCTATTTGAACTTTTTGAATTTTAGTAGTTGAACTTGTCAGTTTTTATATAAATAAGAAATTTAGCATAATTGACAAACATTATATGTTTGAACTTTTAGATTTTTAGTAGTTGAACTTGTCAGTTTTTATATAAATAAGATTTTTAGCATAATTGACAAACATTATATGTTTTGAACTTTTTTAGTTTTAGTAGTTGAACTTGTCAGTTTTTATATAAATAAGAATTTTAGCATAATTGACAAACATTATATGTTTTGAACTTTTTTAGTTTTAGTAGTTGAACTTGAAAGTAATATTTAATTCTGTTTTTTAAATTATGTACATTTAACAGAAAGGCTATTAAGTTTTGTTCTTTTTAGAGGTTCATTGTTTTTGTATCATATTTTTTCCTTTTTTCTTGTAGAGGTTAATTGACAAATATTTTTCTTGTGGTTTATATTTCTTTGTCCCGCCCTCTGGTTTGTATAGCTGGGCTTATTTGGTGGGGTGTTTTGTTGACGATGTAGAGGCTATTGGGCCGTTTTCCGGCCCAGATAGCTCGTCTGCGCGCCTGTGCAGTGCGTCGTGCACATGCGCTCTGGGTTTAGTCCCACCTCGCTAGTCGAGGGGGCTCCGAACCTATTTATAAGCGCAGCCAACGCTCACCAGTCGAACTCCTCTGAACACTTACCTGAGTGCTTATACACGGCGCTCGCTCTCTCTCTTGACCTATGGGCCCTGGTCGACGGGTCCTGCGTTGTGCGGATTACTAGGGATTCACCCACGGGCTCGAGTTCAAGTATCTAGCATTGTCAGGGCCTGCTCCTGACCTTGGGCGGTCAAATTTTTTGTTTTATTTGAATCTAGTACTTGACTCCTCCAGTAACTTGGACTCATACTTTTTGTTCTAGTTCTTGTCAGTTTTGTGTGAGTGTAATCTTTTTCATTTGAGTTTTTTGCCTTCTTTTTTGTGTTTGTTTTTGTGATTATTCTCAAGTGTCTTCTGGTGTCATTTTCAGAACTATGGTACTTGCGTGTAGACTGAGTTGTACTAATAGTGCATTCATAGTAGCGCTTACGGACTGATGCTTCTTTGTACTTTTTATTGTAGTAAGTATGTAATGTTCGATCAAGTGTACTGAGTTGTACTGACATGGAACAACGTTGTGTGATTAGTTGCATCGTAACTAGTACTTTAGAGCAACGACAATGTTCCATTCAGAAGCTACTTTTTCAATTTTGAAATGATGGATTAACAACATACGAAGCTACCAAACCAAACTTATATAATGAGATAAGCAAAACATTGTACTTGATGACATAACTAAACTTGTTCAAACATGACAAGCACGACATAATCATACTGGTTCAACCCAACAAGAGCAAACCACTAATTTGAAACAACAAGATAAAAGGCAAGCACAAGCGGAAGTAAAACGAAGGCAGGCTCTGATGTATCTTCATCCCGTAAAGGGGCAATAGGGGTGGTCGTAGAAGTTGTTAGCCTCCCGCTCTTTCGCAAATTCCGAACCATCTGTGATGTAGTCGATCATGAACCATGACTTATACGCGGCGTACGCATCTACTCCTGCGTACTCGATGAGGTTGTCTGGCAGCTCGCTTGTCCCCCACAGTTTGTAGTCTTCCTGCGTGTTGATCTTGTTCTTCATGCCTTTGTAGAATGGGTGGATGACGCTGGCTGCAACATCAGTCAAGGAGTCGTACTCTTTTCCGGTGTATGGAACTCTCCACTTGCGCTGAATGTCGATGAACTTGTTGGGGTTGATCTCCATACGGGACAACTTCAGCTTCTCTTTGTCGCTTTCAATGTTGAAACCGGCAAATGTGAACAACTTGTCATGCTGCAGCATGTCGGTCAGGCGCTTGGGCCTGCAAGGGCAGAGATATTTTGAATATTAGCATTACTTTGATGTTTGAATTATCCATTTTTGTTTTGTTTTACAAGTGATGAATCCATGAAGTAGTTGTTTATGTAGGATAAACAATGGATGAATGTACTTCAAAAACTAGTAAAGAAAGTTCTGAAATTAAATTAGGTACATCATGTTATTCTTCTTCTTCTTGGATTATACATAGTTTCAGTCAATGTTGTATGTTCCGCATTGGTACTAGTTTAGTCTACTTTTGTTGAAATAGGATAACACAGAACCAGTGCTTCACCAAGTCCTTAGTTTATTTTCTTACAAAAATAACATTACATCAAATTCAGAAAATACTTCACTACATCAAGTTCAGAAATATCTTTTTTAATACATCGAGTACATAGACTACTCTATTGTATCAACTCCAGAAACTACACTAGTCGATCAACTTCAGAATTTAATCTTCCGCAAGATTTTCCAAATAGTAATCTAGTGTATCAGGTTCAAAAATACATTTATAGTATATCTACTTGAGAAAATGCAGTAGTGCATCCACTTTTCACAAACCACACTAGTACATCTAGTTAGGAAACAAGTGTGATTAAATTTTCAGGATACAGTACTAATAAAACAGATAAACCATATGCAGGGCAAATGAGTAGGATTGCTCATCATTTTGTGGCCGCTGCGATGTGGTACACCAAGCAGAGTTCGTCGACGCACAACTGCAGGACTGCCGCCATCTGGGGAGGTTCATCTTCATTGGTGTAGTGCACACCAACGCCGATGATCCTACGAATCCTGCCGCCAAGCTTCCTCTAGAGCCTGGATATCACCTCGTCGGCCTTGTCTGGTTCGCTGGTGCAGACGATCTGCAGCGTCTCCTTGCCGTGGAGCTTAACCCCTTTGAGCATTCTGGTGTAGTCGCGCTTCTCGCCGGGGACGTTAATGTCGACGAGGTTGCTCCTCTTGTCCGACGTCTCGGCATGATGACGCTTGGCGGATGGTTCCTCCGCCATGGCCTTCCTCCGGCGACTGTGGGCTTTGAAGAGAGAAGTTGGAGGTTTGTGTGCAGTGGAAATGGAAGCGGCAATGGTGGTTTGTGGGAACAAGGGAGAGATGGAAGACAATGGGGTATTTTTCAGTGCGCCGACGGTGGTGTGTGGGAGGCGGTTCGTCGGGGGCGTGTGTGTAGTGGTCGTGGGGGTCGCCGTTTGCACTTCATCATGGCAAGCGCCCAGTGGGTGGCGTGGGTGGTGGCGTGGAAGAACTAACCGTCCAAGTTAAATGGTTTTTACTGTTGAACTGACTAGTCTTGTCAAGCTGTACTTATGACCTGCAAAACCCCACTTGCACGTCTCTGCGGTGGTGATGATGGCATTTTACTGTGGCACCGATTCATATAGTCAAGCTGTACTTATCAGCTGCTTATCCCACTTGCACGTGTCAGCGTCGGTGTTCGTGGAGGTCTGAACTCCTCTACTGTCGTACTCGGACTGGTGATTGAAGTGTAATTGAACGTACCAAATACCAGCGATACTATGTGTGGTGCTAATGTTTTTTTAAAACAATTTTCGTATTTTTTAAAGGATTGTTTATACCAAGATAACCTGTGAGTAACTTTACAGATAAATTAGATTTTCACCAGTATAGGATGTATTATATTCGCATTTTGCTTGAGGCAATTATTTTTATATACTGATGGTCTTTCTAAATTGGGACTGGTAGGAGCAGGCATAGCTTTGTTTTTTCAAAATGTTTTTTTTCAGTCGTTCACTGGTGTGTTTGTTATTACTATGCCTTTTGTACTGCCGACTGAGAGTTATCAGTACTGATGTAATATAAGAGTTTAAATTTTTCCTTGACATTTTCTTTGCTGAGTTACTGGTTGACAGTAGCGTTTTGCGTCAGATATATCAAGATAAGTTTTTTCAATTTTATTTTTGACTGCATTCAAAAGGATTATCAATTGGTTTAAATAATAATGTCACTGCTTCAGCGGGCACAAATCAGAAATTATATCAGTACTGATGTGTACTCTGCCTTGTACTGACGACTGAGAGTTATCAGTACTGATATGCTACAAGAGTTTAAAATTTTCCTTGACATATTTTTTTCCTGAGTTACTGGTTCACAGTAGCCTTTTGCGTCGGATATATCCAGATAAGTTTTTTCAAACGTATTTTGTGACTGCATTCAAAATGATTATCAAATGGTTTACATAATAATGTCACTGCTCCAGCGGGCACAAATCAGAAACTAAAAAATAACTTTAGTTCTGATCGAGAAATTGACGATAAAGCTAAATAAGTTTTGGTAAACGACAATGTTTTGTGAAATGCTTCCTCATTGTGTGCTGATTCAACTGAGACCACAAGGTTATTTTTTAGTTGACGCAGCAGGATAAGCACTATGTATTGTTCAGTCTTGAGCTTCTCCTAACTGTCCCCATATGTTGTGCCTTGCCGACGCTCTTTCCAGGTTGAGCCTTGGCAGCTTCATCGTCAGTTTCAGTTTCCTCGCCCCCGACACTGTCATCTTCATTGTCTTCGTCTGATTGGCCGTCATTCTCATCAAACTCTTCTTCTTCATCGTCTTCATTTGATTGCTTTGAACTATGTACCTTGCCCTGTTTATGTTCAGCTCCACTGACCTCCTTGCCCACTTTGCACGTGCGGGCATTATGTCCGTCAGTTCCGCCACACTTGCGGCAAGTGTAGCTGTTACGTGTGTTGTCTCCATTGGTAGAAAGCTGGGTGGCTCCAATCTGCTTGTTCTTGTTGACAGTGGCATCTGTGCGGAGTGGGCATGTGTGGTAGTTATGGTTGCTCATGACGTTGCAGAATCCGCATGCCCTTACCCCGAGGGGTTTGCCGTCCAGGCCAAATTCCACGCGCTTGATGGGGTGTGGTGGCTTTTTGGCTACTGCTTGCGTCTTGCTCTTCCTCCCCTTTGTGTTTGAGAATATTGGGGGTTTAATCACCCTTTCCTGCTGCTGCTGGTAGGATGTGCTATTGTCATGTCGTTCGCCTACAGCACCATCAAGCTCATGATCTCGCATGTGAGTTTGTCGGTGCTCTTGAGTGTGCACACGGGCAAGCTCTGGTTGCTGCTGCTCCTCTTCCTTGTTCTCAAACGGGTCAATAGCTCCCATATGGTTCATCTCGGACAACATTGTAGCAATATCCTGCTCAATGGCTTCATTGTCCGCGACACCTCCATTTTCAGCAGAATGCATGGTGTCGAGTTCTTGTTCAAGTTTATCCATGACGACCCGTGTCCTTGCCATTTGCTCTTGGCTTCTCAAGCTTTTTCTGTGCACCCTCATGTTCAGCGTCAGCAGTGAGCTTTCAATGCAGTATTGGGATGCCTTGTTTGATGCTACTGTCCTCAAGTCATTTCTGTCAAATGTTGGCTGGATGTTCGGGCGTTTGGTGTATCTCCTGAGTATGTATTTCTCTAGAACGCTTTCAGCCTTAATTGTCTTCATCATGCACAGGACATGCACGCAGAAAAGACCTGTATTTGTTTTTGGAAGAGGTGCATGTTTTTTGTCATTTCATTCGAACAAAAACTTTGCAAAAAAAGTAGTACAGTATGTAACAACTTTTTTGTAGTCCTCACCTGTGTGGTCCCATAGCCTGCACTCGCACTCATATGTTTCTCCCACGGGGTCTGCAACCACCTGGAACGCGTGCTGAGCCCACATAGAAAGTTTTTGTGGGTGGTTGTAGCGCACTAGGTACTTTGTGGGCTCTTCCGTCTCTGTCGCTGTGAAGAGAGTGCTCAGTTTTAGCCTATCTCTGATCTCGCTGTACACAGCTCGCGTGTACAGCTTTGCCATCTGGGTGTCAAACCCATAGAAGGTCAGTGTGTTTTGTTCCTTCTACAGATGCAAGAATGATGACCAAATTGTTAGTTTTCTCGCAGGAAAAACTTCTAATAAAGTTTTTACTTTAGTAAGCATGTAATTTTTTGTCTTACGACAAGTGATAGAGCTATAACCGGTTACCCATTGTCTCCTGGTTCTCTGTCTGCCTCCTGGTTTTGACGCTGGAGTTTACCTGGCTGACAAACCGGTGTAGGTTATGTCTCTCATTTACGTAATTCTTCTTGAGCACATAGTTCATGCTCTCACTTCGCTGTGTGGATGTCATTTTGGCGCAGAAAATTTCTTTGAAGTAGGCTGATATCCATTTCTCACGCTCGTTCCACATGCCCACCATTGTGGCATCATCGTGGAGGTTGTACTTATCCATGAGTCTTTTCCAGGCATCCTCAAACTCAGTTGGCATGAGGGGCCAGTTGAGAATTGATGTGAATTCATCCTTAAGGTCCTCGTGCAGGAAATACAGGTACGCAAGGTGTTCCCTGTACTTCTTCATAATGTGCCAGCGGCATAGCTTATGTACTGTGTTCTTGAAAACATCTGCGATCGCCAAAGCCATTGCCTGGCACTGGTATGGTAATGAGAAAATAGACTCGGAGTGGTCAGCAGATGGTTGTGCATATATACCAATACAACTGACACAACATTTTTACTGTGTTATTTTCCTTTCCTTTTTTGGTAGGGGGGTGGTGGTTGGGGGTGGTTTTAGCGGGTGTACCTGTGAGAATGCATGTAGGAGCCTTCCTTCTCATGCACCTTAAAAATGTCCTGAACAACCACTTGAATGAATCTGCATCCTCATCTCTTATCAGGGCAAAACCAAAGAATGTAGTCTGTAAGTGGTTGTTAGTTCCGACAAACACCCCAAGTGGCATATGGTACTTGTTGGTCTTGTATGTTGTGTCAAACATTACGCAGTCCCCGAAGTCCTGATACGCTCCTCGGCAGCTTGCGTTCGCCCAGAATATGTTCTTAACTCTGTCGGACTCATCGAGTTGCATGTCACAGAAGAATTCCCTGTTTATAGCTTTCATCTCCCTAAAGAAGTTGACAGTCTTTAGGACATCATCCACATCATCAATCCTTCAATTCTTTGCTTTCCTGCATATAAAAAGTTCACTGAAAAATGCATGTTGAACTGGCATCAGGTCATGCGTTGCTTGATATGTTTGTACTGACAAAGGAAAAAAGACATAGGCGGTTTATGGGAGGAGAACAAGTTTGTACTTACAGGTTAATCAGGTCTTTGGCATTCATTTCGAGGAAGTAGCTACCAGGGTCATCACCGCCCAAAATGCTCATGATTTGCGCGTGTTCAATGCCTTTGAACTGCCGGTACTTGACGTACTCCAAGATTGTTTTGTTAAAGTTTTTGTGGGAGTGCAAGAAGACAAGCATTTCTGCGGTGAGCTGTAGCCTGTGGTTGTGTTCCCAGACTATCTCTTTTATGACAAATGTTCCATCCTTTTCCTTCTTCAGCCTCATTTTAGCCCCGCAGTTAGTTCTGGCTGTCGTCTTGTTACGCTGTCTATTTGCTTCAGACACCTTTGATTCATGAACTCCATGGCACGTGCAATAAAGGTAGGCTCTGGTCTTAAACTTGGGCCCTTCCCTGACAGCAAAACCAGCGTGCTTCGCATATACATTGTAGAAGTTCTTAGTTTCTTCGAAAGTTTTAAACCTCATCTCTAGCCTTGGCAGAACATAAGCTTCAATGTCAGGTGGCTGCACACAACAGTGACAAAACAAAAATGTTAGATGGGGTGGTCACAGCACCATGGTATGGACCGTGCTTGTATTTTTTTCTATATGGATACTTACATGTCTATAGCTCTGCGCTGCCTCTGGTGTTTGTTGTTCTCCCTGGTTTATGGGCGCCGGTGGTGTCACCCTTGGCACATGCAGCAATGCATCTCTTGGAGGGAGCAACGATGACGAAGATCTCCGTCTCTCGTTGTACGGACGTCTCTCCTCAGATTCATTGTGATGTTGCTCCTGTCTATATGGCTCAAATCTTGTACTTTTGAACCTGCTAGAGTGGCCAAAATTTCTGTCTTTTTGCCCTGGTCTTCTCGTCGCAACTACTTTTGTAGCACGGATGATTGATGTTGACGGAGCGACTAGTGGAAGCCTTCTTGTCCTTGGGTTTTTGCATGCGCTGGGGAAGGAAAACATTTGTTGTTGGTGATATTGTTGGCCTAGTTGCAACCCAGTAGCGGCAAAGCTTGCATTCCAAGACATTGTTGTTTGCTGTATAGAAGGACCTGTCCGTGCTTCTGATGATTGCGGTGTATCTTCAAATCTGCCTGTACTGTTGAAATATCCAGGCGGTATTTCTGGTGTTACCCAACCAGGTGGTGCTCCATATCTGTTTTGCTCATGAAATGCTTGCTGCGTGCGCCGCCTTGCATGCTTCTGCAAACAACATTCAAAAGTTTTTGGGATTAATCTGGTTTCGTTTTCAGTCGAACTGATGAACGTTCATGTTCAAACACAGATGTACTGATGTACTGTTTTTTTAGCACTGTTTTGTAAACTGGACATTGAACTCATGCATGACTTCTCCTTTGTTCTTCTGTAACTTATGCACCTACACTAGAAGTACTCCTAGTTTATGTATCATTGAACTTACTGTGTAACTGTGGCACTCTCTCGTCACTATCTACCCGGACTGACGCATATGTGCTATTTTTTTTAACTTGAACTGAAGATAGCATATTAGATGCACTGACAGTAACCTCGACATCCTAATCGTGCATCAGTGCATATACATTACAAGTACTGCTAGCTTATGTATCACTGAACTTATTGTGTAGCAATTTTATATATTTTTTGGTAACAATTTTGTTACTCGTTCGAACTGACGCAATTACATGACTTGTACTCTTAGGAATAACAACATACAACTCTCAGCGGTAGCTGAACCTTGTCACTATACCTGGACTGACGCATATGTGTTATTTTTTTAACTTGAACTGAAGATAGCATATTAGATGCACTGGCAGTAACCTCGACATCCTAATCGTGCATCAAGTGGCAGGGGTGTCAATGAACTGATGCTAGCATTTGCAATGTACCATCGGGTTCTTCTTCATAGCAGGACTGACGAACTGATGGAGTGACACAAACGTGGGGAGAAGACATTACCTCTAGTGTACTGTCTTCTTCTTCTACCTCTCGTGGGCGTCTTACTGGCATGTTCTTGCAAGGCGGCACCATTGACGCAGCACCTGCTTGTGGTGGACGTCTGGCGAAGAGGTTCGTAGAGGAAGCACCTTGCGGGGATAACTGCCCCGAAGAAGGAGACCCGGCGATGGAGGGAGGTAGGAGGCAGGGATGACGGCTCCGACGATGGATCTGGCGACGGAGGGAGGCAGGAGGCGGGGATGACGGCTCCGACGATGGATCCGGCGACGGAGGGAGGCAGGAGGCGGGGATCACGGCCCTGTCGATGGATCCTGCGGCGGAGCGAGATAGGAGGCGGGGATCACGACCCCGATGATGGATCTGGCGACAGAGGGAGGCAGGAGGCGGGGATGACGACCCCGACGATGGATCCCGTGATAGAAGGAGCGAGGAGGCGGTGGCGGATCCGTCGCCGGCCAATCACGGCGCCGCGGGCTCCCTCGCTCCGGCTGCCGCTGTCGCTCGCTCACCCGCGACGGCTGCCTCCGGCGGTAGGAAGTGAGTCGGATTGGGGCTGGGTCGGTCGTGGATGCGTCGCGCCTTATAGGGGGCGAGGGTAACAGAATAATATTCTGTTGCCGGTAACAGAATAGTCCAGCCCTATATATATATATCTGTGTGTGTGTTGCTGTTATAAGAATGATCATGATGCCCTCATGTCCGTATTCAATTTTATCGACACCTCTGTCTCTAAACATGTGGACATATTTTTCGTTATCGGCTTCCGCTTGAGGACAAGCGAGGTCTAAGCTTGGGGGGAGTTGATACGTACATTTTGCATCATGCTTTTATATCAATATTTATTGCATTATGGGCTGTTATTACACGTAATGTCACAATACTTATGCCTATTCTCTTATTTTACAAGGTTTACATGAAGAGGGAGAATGCCGGCAGTTGGAATTCTGGGCTAGAAAAGGAGCAAATATTAGAGACCTATTCTGCACAACTCCAAAAGTCCCGAAACTTCACGGGAGCACATTTTGGAATATATAAAAAATACTGGCGAAAGAATTAACCAGAGGGGGCCCACACCCTGGCCATGAGGGTGGGGGGCACCCTACCCCCTGGGCGCTCCGCTGTCTCATGGGCCCCCTGACAGGCCTCCGGTGCCCATCTTCTGCTATATGAAGTCTTTCGTCCGAGAAAAAAATCATAATTAAGCTTACGGGATGAAACTCCACCGCCACGAGGCGGAACCTTGGCGGAACCAATCTAGGGTTCCGGCGGAGCTGTTCTGCCGGGGAAACATCCCTCTGGGAGGGGGAAATCATCACCATCTTCATCACCATCGATCCTCTCACCGGGAGGGGGTCAATCTCCATCAACATCTTCACCAGCACCATCTCATCTCAAACCCTAGTTCATGTCTTGTATCCAATCTTTGTCTCAAAACCTCAGATTGGTACATGTGGGTTACTAGTAGTGTAGATTACTCCTTGTAGTTGATGCTAGTTGGTTTATTTGGTGGAAGATCATATGTTCAGATCATTTATGCATATTAATACCCCTTTGATTATGAACATGAATATGATTTGTGAGTATTTACGTTTGTTCCTGAGGACATGGGAGAAGTCTTTCTATAAGTAGTCATGTGAATTTGGTATTCGTTCGATATTTTGATGAGATGTATGTTGTCTCTCCTCTAGTGGTGTCATGTGAACGTCGACTACATGACACTTCACCATTGTTTGGGCCTATGGGAAGGCATTGGGAAGTAATAAATAGATGATGGGTTGCTAGAGTGACAGAAGCATAAACCCTAGTTTATGAGTTGCTTCGTAAGGGGCTGATTTGGATCCATATGTTTCATGCTATGGTTAGGTTTACCTTAAGACTTCTTTTGTAGTTGCGTATGCTTGCAAGAGGGGTTAATCATAAGTGGGATGCTTGTCCAAGGAAGGGCAGTACCCAAGCACCGGTCCACCCACATATCAAATTATCAAAGTACCGAACGCGAATCATATGAACGTGATGCAAACTAGCTTGGTGATAACTCCCATGTGTCCTCGGGAGCGCTTTCCTTTATATAAGAGTTTGTTTAGGCTTGTCCTTTGCTACAAAAAGGATTGGGCCATCTTGCTGCACCTTATTTACTTTTATTACTTGTTACCCGTTATAGATTACCTTATCACGAAACTACCTGTTACCGATAATTTCAGTGCTTGCAGAGAATACCTTATTGAAAACTGCTTATCATTTCCTTCTGCTCCTCATTGGGTTCGACAATCTTACTTATCGAAAGGACTACGAGAGATCTCCTATACTTGTGGGTCTTCATAGGTATCTCGGAGATTATCTGTTGGGTTGGCACGAATCGAGACTGGGATTTGTCACTCCTTATGACGAAGAGGTATCTCTGGGCCCACTCGGTAATGCATCATCATAACGAGATCAATGTGACTAAGGAGTTAGCCATGGGATCATTTGTTACGGAACGAGTAAAGAGACTTGTCGGTAACGAGATTGAACGAGGTATAGAGATACCGACGATCGAATCTCGGGCAAGTAACATGCCGATAGACAAAGGGAATTGTATACGGGATTGATTGAATCCTCGACATCATGGTTCATCCGATGAGATCATCGTGGAACATGTGGGAGCCAACATGGGTATCCAGATCCCGCTGTTGGTTATTGGCCGGAGAGATGTCTCGGTCATGTCTGCATGGTTCCCGAACCCGTAGGGTTTACACACTTAAGGTTCGGTGACACTAGAGTTGTTATGGGAAATAGTATGTGGTTACCGAAGGTTGTTTGGAGTCCCGGATGAGATCCCGAACGTCATGACAAGTTCCGGAATGGTCCGGAGGTGAAGATTTATATATGGGAAGTCCAATTTCAGTCGCCGGAATGGTATCGGGGGTTATCGATATTGTACCGGGACCACCAGAAGGTGTTCGGGGGTCCACCGGGTGGGGCCACCTGCCCCGGTGGGCTAAGTGGGCTGAACAAGGGAGGGAAGCAGCCCCTGGTGGGCTGGTGCACCCCCAAGGGGCCCTAGGCTCCTAGGGTTAAAACCCTTGAAGGAAATATGCCCTAAAGGCAATAATAAAGTTGTTATTTATATTTTCTTATATCATGATAAATTTTTATTATTTGTGCTAGAATTGTATTAACCGGGAAGTTAGTACATGTGTGAATACATAGACAAACAGAGTGTTACTAGTATGCCTCTACTTGACTAGCTCGTTGAATCAATGATGGTTATGTTTCCTGACCATAGACATGAGTTGTCATTTGATTAATGGGACCACATCATTAGATAATGGTGTGATTGACTTGACCCATCTGTTAGCTGAGCACAATGATCGTTTAGTTTGTTGCTATTGCTTTCTTCATAACTTATACATGTTCCTATGACTATGAGATCAAGCAACTCCTGAATACCGGAGGAACACTTAGTGTGCTATCAAACGTCACAACATAACTGGGTGACTATAAAGATGCTCTACAGGTATCTCCCATGGTGTTTGTTGAGTTGGCATAGATCGAGATTAGGATTTGTCACTCCGAGTATTAGAGAGGTCTCTCTGGGCCCTCTCGGTAATGCGCATCACTATAAGTCTTGCAAGCAATGTGATTAATGAGTTAGTTGCGGGATGATGCATTACGGAACAAGTAAAGAGACTTGCCGGTAACGAGATTGGACTAGTTATTGAGATACCGATGATCGAATCTCGGGCAAGTAACATACAGATGACAAAGGGAACAACGTATGTTGTTATGCGGTTTGACCGATAAAGATCTTCGTAGAATATGTGGGAGCTAATATGAACATCCAGGTTCCGCTATTGATTATTGACCGGAGACGTGTGTCAGTCATGTCTACATAGTTCTTGAACCCGTAGGGTCCGCACGCTTAACGTTTGGTGACGGTCGGTGTTATGAGTTTATGTGTTTTGATGTACCGAAGGTAGTTCAGAGTCCTGGATATGATCACGGATATGACAAGGAGTCTCGAAATTGTCGAGACATAAATATTGATATATTGGATGACTATGTTTGGACATTGGAAAGGTTTCGAGAGAGTTCGGGTATATACCGATGTATCGGGGGTTACCGGAACCCCCCGGTGAGTCAATGGGCCTTAATGGGCCATAGTGGAAAGGAGGAGGCGGCCAAGGTGGGGGCGGCCCCCCAAGCCCAATCCGAATTGGAGGGGGGGTTAGGCCCCCTTTCCTTCTCTCCTTCTCCCCTTCCTTCCCTCTCCTACTCAAACTAGGGAAGGTGGAATCCTACTCCCGCTGGGAGTAGGACTCCCCCCTTGGCCGCGCCTAGGAGGCCGGCCCTCTCCCCCTCCTCCACTCATTTATATATAGGGGGAGGGGGCACCCCAGAGACACACAAGTTGATCATTGATCCCTTAGACGTGTGCGGTGGCCCCTCCACCACAATCCACCTCGGTTATATCATAGCGGTGCTTAGGCAAAGCCCTGTTACGGAAGCATCATCATCACCATCATCACGCCCTCGTGCTAACGAAGCTCTTCCTCGACACTCAACTGGATCTAGAGTTCATGGGACGTCACCGAGCTGAACGTGTGCAGATCGCGGAGGTGTCGTACTTTCGGTAGTAGGATCGGTCGATTGTGAAGACATACGGCTGCATCAACCGCATTGTCGTAACGCTTCCGCTTATGGTCTACGAGGGTACGTAGACAACAATCTCCCCTCTCTCGTTGTTGTGCATCACCATGATCTTGCGTGTGTGTAGGAATTTTTTTGAAGTTACTGCGTTCCCCAACAGTGGCATCTGAGCCAAGTCTATGCGTAGATGTTATATGCACGAGTAGAACACAAAGGAGTTGTGGGCGTGGGTATATACATATTGCTTGCCGTCACTAGTTGTTTCTTGATTCGGCAGTATTGTTGGATGAAGCGGCCCAGATCGACATTACACGTACGCTTACGCGAGACTGGTTCTACCAACGTGCTTCGCACACAGGTGGTTGGTGGGTGTCAGTTTCTCCAACTTTAGTTGAATTGGATTCAATGAACAGGGTTCTTTCTGAAGATCAAAAAGCAATCACTATACCGTGTTGTGGTTTTTGATGCGTAGGTAAGAACGGTTCTTGGTCAGCCCATAGCAGCCACGTAAAACTTGCAACAACAAAGTAGAGGACGTCTAACTTGTTTTGGTAGGGCATGTTGTGATGTGATATGGTCAAGACATGATGCTAAATTTTATTGTATGAGATGATCATGTTTTGTAACATAGTTATCGGCAACTGGCAGGAGCCATATGGTTGTCGCTTTATTGTATGAAATGCAATCGCCATGTAATTGCTTTACTTTATCACTAAGCGGTAGCGATAGTCGTAGAAGCAATAGTTGGCGAGACGAAAATGATGCTTTGTAGATCAAGGTGTCAAGCCGGTGACGATGGTGATCATGACGGTGCTTTGGAGATGGAGATCAAAGGCACAAGATGACGATGGCCATATCATATCACTTATATTGATTGCATGTGATGTTTATCCTTTATGCATCTTATTTTGCTTAGTTCGGCGGTAGCATTATAAGACGATCTCTCACTAAATTTCAAGGTATAAGTGTTCTCCCTGAGTATGCACCGTTGCTACAGTTTGTCATGCCGAGACACCAGATGATGATCCGGTGTGATAAGCTCTACGTTCACATACGATGGGTGCAAGCCATTTTTGCACATGCAGAATACTCAGGTTAAACTTGACGAGCCTAGCATATGCAGATATGGCCTCAGAACAGTGAGACCGAAAGGTCGAGCGTGAATCATATAGTAGATATGATCAACATAGTGATGTTCACCATTGAAAACTACTCCATCTCACGTGATGATCGGACATGGTTTAGTTGATATGGATCATGTGATCACTTAGATGATTAGAGGGATGTCTATCTAAGTGGGAGTTCTTAAGTAATTTGATTAATTGAACTTTAATTTATCATGAACTTAGTACCTGATAGTATTTTGCATGTCTATGTTGTTGTAGATAGATGGCCCGTGCTGTTGTTCTGTTGAATTTTAACGTGTTCCAAGAGAAAGCTAAGTTGAAAGATGATGGTAGCAACTACACGGACTGGGTCCGTAACTTCAGGATTATCCTCATTGCTGCACACAAGAATTATGTCCTGGAAGCACCGCTAGGTGATAAACCCGCTGCAAGAGCAACGCCAGATGTTATGAACACCTAGCAGAGCAAAGCTGATGACTACTAGATAGTTCAGTGTGCCATGCTTTACGGCTTAGAACCGGGACTTCAACGATGTTTTTGAACGTCATGGAGCATATGAGATGTTCCAGGAGTTGAAGTTAATATTTCAAGCAAATGCCTGGATTGAGAGATATGAAGTGCCCAATAAGTTCTATAGCTGCAAGATGGAGGAGAATAGTTCTGTCAGTGAACATATACTCAGAATGTCTGGGTACCACAACCACTTGACTCAACTAGGAGTTAATCTTCCTGATGATAGTGTCATTGACAGAGTTCTTCAATCACTGCCACCAAGCTACAAGAGCTTCATGATGAACTATAATATGCAAGAGATGGATAAGATGATTCCTGAGCTCTTCGCAATGCTAAAAGTTGCAGAGGTAGAAATCAAGAAGGAGCATCATGTGTTGATGGTCAACAAGACCACTAGTTTTAAGAAAAAGGGTAAAGGGAAGAAGGGGAACTTCAACAAGAACAGCAAGACAATTGCTGCTCAAGTGAAGAAACCCAAGTCTAGACCTAAGCCTAAGACTGAGTGCTTCTACTGCAAAGGGACTGGTCACTGGAAGCGAAACTTCCCCAAGTATTTGGCAGAGAAGAAGGATGGCAAAGTGAAAGGTGTATTTGATATACATGTTATTGATGTGGACGTTACTAATGCTCGAAGTAGTGCCTGGGTATTTGATACTGGTTCAGTTGCTAACATTTGCAACTCGAAACAGGGGCTACAGATTAAGCGAATAGTGGCTAAGGACGAGGTGACGATGTGCGTGGGAAATGGTTCCAAAGTTGATGTGATCGCCATCGGCACGCTACCTCTACATCTACCTTCGGGATTAGTTCTAGACCTAAATAATTGTTATTTCGTGCCAGCGTTGAGCATGAACATTATATCTGGGTCTTGTTTGATGTGAGACGGTTATTCATTTAAATCAAGGAATAATGGTTGTTCTATTTATATGAGTAATATCTTTTGTGGTCATGCACCCTTGATGAGTGGTCTATTTTTACTAAATCTTGATAGTATTGATACACATGTTCATAGTATTGAAGCCAAAAGATGCAGAGTTGATAAAGATAGTGCAACTTATTTGTGGCACTGCCATTTGGGTCATATTGGTGTAAAGCGCATGAAGAAACTCCATTCTGGTGGACTTCTGGAATCACTTGATTATGAATAACTTGGTACTTGTGAACCATGCCCCATGGGCAAGATGACTAAACTCCGTTCTCTGGAACAATGGAGCGAGCAACAAAGTTATTGGAAATCATATATACTGATGTATGTGGTCCAATGAACATTGAGGCTCGCGGCGGATATCTTTATTTTCTCACCTTCACAGATGATTTCAAAAGATATGGGTATATCTACTTAATGAAACATAAGTCTAAACATTTGAAAAGTTCAAAGAATTTCAGAGTGAAGTGGAAAATCATTGTAACAAGAAAATAAAGTTTCTATGACCTGATCGTGGAGGAGAATATTTGAGTTACGAGTTTGGTCTTCATTTGAAACAATGCGGAATAGTTTCACAACTCACGCCACCCAGAACACCACAACGTAATGGTGTGTCCGAACGTCGTAATCGTACTTTACTAGATATGGTACGATCTATGATGTCCCTTACTGATTTACCGCTATCGTTTTGGGGTAATGCTTTAGAGACAAATGCATTCACGTTAAATAGGGCACCATCTAAATCCGTTGAGATGACACCTTATGAACTGTGGTTTGGCAAGAAACCCAGGTTGTCGTTTCTTAAAGTTTGGGGCTGCAATGCTTATGTGAAAAAGCTTCAACCTGATAAGCTCGAACACAAACCGGAGAAATGTGTCTTCATAGGATACCCAAAGGAGACCATTGGGAACACCTTCTATCATAGATTCGAAGGCAAGATATTCGTTGCTAAGAATGTATCCTTTCTAGAGAAGGAGTTTCTCTCAAAAGAAGTGAGTGGGAGGAAAGTAGAACTTGATGAGGTAATTGTACCTGCTCCCTTGTTGGAAAGTAGTTCATCACTGAAATCAGTTCCAGTGATTCCTACACCAGTAAGTGAGGAAGCTAATGATGATGATCATGAAACTTCAGATCAAGTTACTACCGAACCTCGTAGGTCAACCAGAATAAGATTCGCACCAGAGTGGTACGGTAATCCTGTTCTGAAGTTCATGTTACTTGACCATGACGAACCTACGAACTATGAGGAAGCGATGATGAGCCCAGATTCCGCAAAATGGCTTGAGGCCATGAAATCTGAGATGGGATCCATGTATGAGAACAAAGTGTGGACTTTGGTTGATTTGCCCGATGATCGGCAGGCCATAGAGAATAAATGGATCTTCAAGAAGAAGACTGATGTTGACGGTAATGTTACTGTCTAATAAGCTCGACTTGTTGCAAAAGGTTTTCGACAAGTTCAAGGAGTTGACTATGATGAGACCATCTCACTCGTAGCGATGCTTAAGTCCGTCTGAATCATGTTAGCAATTGCCGCATTTTATGATTATGAAATTTGGCAAATGGATGTCAAAACTGCATTCCTTAATGGATATCTTAAAGAATAGTTGTATATGATGCAACCAGAAGGTTTTCTCGATCCAAAAGGTGCTAACAAAGTGTGCAAGCTCCAGCGATCCATTTATGGACTGGTGCAAGCCTCTTGGAGTTGGAATATACTCTTTGATAGTGTGATCAAAGCATACGGTTTTATACAGACTTTTGGAGAAGCCTGTATTTACAAGAAAGTGAGTGGGAGCTCCGTAGCATTTCTGATATTATATGTAGATGACATAGTGTTGATCGGAAATTATACTGAATTTCTGAATAGCATAAAAGGATACTTGAATAAGAATTTTTCAATGAAAGGCCTCGGTGAAGCTGCTTATATATTGGGCATCAAGATCTATAGAGATAGATCAAGATGCCTAATTGGACTTTCCCAAAGCACATACCTTGATAAAGTTTTAAAGAAGTTCAAAATGGATCAGGCAAAGAAAGGGTTCTTGCCTGTGTTACAAGGTGTGAAATTGAGTCAGACTCAATGCCCGACCACTGCAGAAGATAGAGAAAAAATGAAAGTCATTCCCTATACTTCAGCTATAGGTTCTATCATGTATGCAATGCTGTGTACCAGACCTGATGTGTGCCTTGCTATTAGTTTAGCAGGAAGGTACCAAAGTAATCCAGGAGTGGATCACTGGACAGCGGTCAAGAACATCCTAAAATACTTGAAAAGGACTAAGGATATGTTTCTCGTTTATGGAGGTGACAAAGAGCTCGTCATAAACGGTTACGTCGATGCAAGCTTTGACACTAATCCGGATGACTCTAATTCACAAACCGGATACGCATTTTTATTAAATGGTGGAGCTGTCAGTTGGTGTAGTTCCAAACAAAGCGTCGTGGCGGGATCTACGTGTGAAGCGGAGTACATAGCTGCTTTGGAAGAAGCAAATGAAGGAGTCTGGATGAAGGAGTTCATATCTGATCTAGGTGTCATACCTAGTGCATCGGGTCCAATGAAAATCTTTTGTGACAATGCTGGTGCAATTGCCTTGGCAAAGGAATCCAGATTTCACATGAGAACCAAGCACATCAAGAGACGCTTCAAGTCCATCCACGATCAAGTCAGGGAGGGAGACATAGAGATTTTCAAGATACATATGGATCTGAATGTTGCAGACTTGTTGAGTAAGCCTCTCTCACGAGCAAAACATGATCAGCACCAAGACTCCATGGGTGTTAGAATCATTACATTGTATTCTAGATTATTGACTCTAGTGCAAGTGGGAGACTGAAGGAAATATGCCCTAGAGGCAATAATAAAGTTGTTATTTATATTTCCTTTTATCATGATAAATGTTTATTATTCATGCTAGAATTGTATTAACCGGAAACTTAGTACATGTGTGAATACATAGACAAACAGAGTGTCACTAGTATCCCTCTACTTGACTAGCTTGTTGAATCAATGATGGTTATGTTTCCTGACCATAGACATGAGTTGCCATTTGATTAACAGGATCACATCATTAGAGAATGATGTGATTGACTTGACCCATCCGTTAGCTTAGCACGATGATTGTTTAGTTTGTTGCTATTGCTTTCTTCATAACTTATACATGTTCCTATGACTATGAGATCATGCAACTCCCAAATACCGGAGGAACACTTAGTGTGCTATCAAACATCACAACGTAACCGGGTGACTATAAAGATGCTCTATAGGTGTCTCCAATGGTATTTGTTGAGTTGGCATAGATCGAGATTAGGATTTGTCAATCCGAGTATCGGAGAGGTATCTCCGGGCCCTCTCTGTAATGCACATCACTATAAGCCTTGCAAGCAATGTTACTAATGAGTTAGTTGCGGGACGATGCATTATGGAACGAGTAAAGAGACTTGCTGGTAATGAGATTGAACTAGGTATTGAGATACCGACGATCGAATCTCGGGCAAGTAACATACTGGTGACAAAGGGAACAACATATGTTGTGATGCGGTTTGACCGATAAAGATCTTCATAGAATATGTGGGAGCCAATATGAACATCCAGGTTCTGCTATTGGTTATTGATCGGAGACATGTCTCGGTCATGTCTACATAGTTCTCGAACCCGTAGGGTCCGCACGCTTAACGTTCGGTGACAATCAGTATTATGAGTTTATGTGTTTTTTATGTACCGAAGGTTGTCCGGAGTCCCGGATGTGATCACTGACATGACGAGGAGTCTTGGAACGGTCGATACATAAAAATCAATATATTGTATGACTATGTTTGTACATCGGAAATGTTTTGAGAGAGTTTGGGCATATACCGGAGTACCGGGGGGTTACCGAAACCCCCCGGGGAGTCAATGGGCCTTAATGGGACATAGTGGAAAGGAGGAGGAGGCGGCCAAGGTGGGGGCGCCCCGCAAGCCCAATCCGAATTGGAGGGGGCCGGCCCCCCTTTCCTTCTCTCCTTCTCCCCCTTGCTTCCCTCTCCTACTCCAACTAGGGAAGGGGGAATCCTACTCCTACCAGGAGTAGGACTCCCCCCTTGGTCACGCCTAGGAGGCCGGCCCTCTCCCCTTCCTCCACTCCTTTATATACAGGGGGAGGGGGCACTCCAAAGACACACAAGTTGATCATTGATCCCTTAGCCGTGTGCGGTGCCCCCCTCCACCATAATCCACCTCGGTTATATCGTAGCGGTGCTTAGGCAAAGCCCTGTTTCGGTAGCATCATCATCACCATCATCATGCCATTGTGCTGATGAAGCTCTCCCTCGACACTCAGCTGGATCTAGAGTTCGTGGGGCGTCACCAAGCTGAACGTGTGCAGATCGCAGAGGTGCCGTACTTTCGGTACTAGGATCGGTCGATTGTGAAGACGTACGACTGCATCAACCGCGTTGTCATAACGCTTCCGCTTACGTTCTACGAGGGTACGTAGACAACACTCTCCCCTCTCGCGTTGCTGTGCATCACCATGATCTTGCGTGTGCGTAGGATTTTTTTTGAAATTACTGCGTTCCCCAACAACCCTAGGGGTGGGGGCACCTCCCACCTGACTTGGGGGGCAAGTTTCCCCCTTGGCCGCCACCCCCTTCCCCTATAAATAGTGGGGGTGGGAGGGCTGCCACACCTTTCCCCTGGTGCAGCCCCTCCCCCTCTCCAACACCTCCTCCTCCGTAGTGCTTGGCGAAGCCCTGCTGGAGAACTGCAAGCTCCACCACCATGTCGTCTTGCTGCTGGAGCTCTCCCTTAACTTCTCCTCTCCCCTTTCTGGATCAAGATGGAGGTGACGTCCCCGGGTTGTACGTGTGTTGAACGCGGAGACGCTGTCCATTCGGCGCTGGATCGGATCTTCCGCGATTTGAATCACTGCGAGTACGACTCCATCATCCGCGTTCCTTGTAACGCTTACGCTTAGCGATCTTCAAGGGTATGAAGATGTACTCCCTCTCTCTCGTTGCTAGCATCTCCTAGATTGATCTTGGTGACACATAGGAAAATTTTGAATTATTACTACCTTCCCCAACACCAGAGGCAATGCATGGAGGCTGTGTTTGCATCACCTTGGAGCACCCACCGTTGGGTGCCCCGTTGGCACCAATATGCCTCCTCGTTCGTGTAGATGACCGATAGTTGGTCCTCGAGTTCATAGCGCAACATCCATTCATCGGAGGAGAGCCCAACAGTGTCCGCGTGGGCGTCGAGGATCTGAATGGAGGATAATAGAACGGATTTCCGTTCCCTAAGGTCACGACCGAGATTATCCCTCCACCCCTTCATAAACTGTCGGGCCAGTTTTGCACAAAACTGGCAGGTGTCAATCGCGGGAAGGTCCGGTGTGGGCTTCCCCGGGCCGCCACCCACCGCACGCCCACCGCCTCCACAAACCTCGGTTGGTTGAGCCAGAATAACTCAAATCAAAACTGGGGCGGGAGGGGTGGTCGCTCGTCAGCGGTGGAGAGCAACAAGGGGACGTGGTCAGAGCCTATGCGGGTAATCGCCCGCAGGGAGGCGAGGGGGCACCGGAGTTCCCAATCCGGAGAAACTAGGATGCGATCTAGAATGGATCGCGTCGAGTCGACCTGTCTATTAGTCCAGGTAAACCTGGCCCCAGTCCGGTCCAACTCATGGAGGCCCAGATCCGTGATGCAGTCATTGAACATCTGCATGCGGGGGAGGTTCACTAGGTCATTGTTTTTGTCCGCAGGGGATTGCAGTAGATTGAAATCCCTACGAACCACAACCGGCCCCAGTCCGGTCCAACTCACGGAGACCCAGATCCACAATGCAGTCATTGAACATCTGCATGCGGGGGAGGTTCACTAGGTCATTGCTTTTTGTCCACAGGGGATCGCAGGAGATTGAAATCCCTACCAACCACAACCGGCAGTTGAGCCGCCGTGACCTTCCTCCGAATCTTGGTGAGGAAGGTTTTCGAGCAGCGGTGATCGGCAGGGCCGTAGACAATCAAAATCTCCCACTTAAAGTTGAGCGTCCGCTCAAAGACCTCCATACCGACGAAGATCTCGCCCTATCCATGCCATCCACCTCAAAGGTGTCATCCTTTACGCCTAAAAGGATGCCTCCCGAATGGCTGGTGCTCCCACTAGAAGGGAGCCAATGCCATGCAAACATGTGGGGGCTCAAACATTCGAGCTCTTGGAGGGAGAACTCCGTTCGCATAGTTTCTTGGATGGCTACTATGTCGATGTGCTCGTCTCGCATGTACTCGACTAACTGGTGACACCGGCCGACTTGGCCGAAGCCGTGAATGTTCCAGAATAGGGTCTACATCAAGGCACCATTTGGGGGCTGCTTGACCCCAAGACGAGGGAGGCACTACAGGCCCGGAGGGCTGCAGTGCGGGAGCGGGTGCGACCACAAATCTCCTCTGCCGGCACCTCGTAGGGGGGAGCCTCCGTCGGCTGAGGCGCCGGCGAGCGGAGGAGACGTGCCCAGGTCTCGGCGAGTTTCCTGTTAAGGATCTCGCGGGCGCGGATCGCCTCAATCTACGCTAGGGGGCAATTCCCCCTGAAAACGATAGACGAGTCAGCGGCGACCTTAGCAAGGTGGCCGAGAGGGACCGCCTCAAGCACGGAAAACGAGCAACTAGAAGAACTGGAGGGGATGTTGGTCGCACCTGGCTCAAGGTTCCGGGCTGCCGCCCAGAGCTCAGCACGCTCGGGGATGGACGGAGCCGGGAAGCCGGACGGGCGGTCTGCGTCGAGACGGGCACTGTGGCGGGAGGCAGTCACCGGCGTCGAGGAGTCCCTGGCAAACTACATGTGGCATACATGTTGGCTAAGTTTGTTGTGGCATACATGGACACCAACCAAACACCCCAAGCTTGCGAGGGTTAAGTGAACTTTTTTTTGCTCATGAAATGCACGGGTCAATTTTTGATTGACAGTTGATCTATGTAGACACATTTTTTGTTTGACCTGCTCATAGTGCATACCTACTTGCAATGTTAATGCACTTCGATAATGTGTATTCCATGTCATGGGTGCACCTTTCTCTTGTAGTTATTCGATGAAGGGCAACTTGATATGGCCACACTGTGTTTCGAGAAGGCTGGTGATACATACAAAGAGAAGTGGGCAAGAGCTGCTGGACTTCTAGCAACAGCTGACCGTGTCATTTTCACAAATTTGGAGATGAGCCAGGCTGCATTGCAAAACGCCTAAGATATTTATGAGTCTATTGGCATGTATTATAAAGTTGCCACTTGCTATATCAAATTGGGTGACTACGAAGCAGCATGTATGTGGACTCTCCATTACTTTCAAGTTGTGTCAATATGAATGGGGTTTCATAGAAATAAAGACCTTCAAATTTCAAAATGTTTGTTCGGAAGAATATCACCCCTCACCTTGCACTACAAAAAAACACACTTCTGTGATGATACATGTTTGTCACAGTAGGTCGCGTTTTTTGTCATGCATGTACATCCATGATGATTTTATGATAGAATCAAGATTGTCATACCTGTGCTGTCGTAGAAGTGTTCCATAACATTACCAAAATTATCATCACGGAAGTGTCCACTTCCATGACGATAAATCATGCGTCACAGAAGTGTTTTCGTCAAGGGTGACTGACACGTGGCATCCACCGTAACGGAACGCTGTTAAGCTATTGGGTCAGGTTTTGGATCCGATAACCCGTTAACAGCCCCGACCAATGGGGATTTTCCACGTGTAAAATCATCATTGGCTGGAGGAAACACGTGTCGGCTCATCATTGGGACAGATGTCATCCACTCATTGGACGGAAGGCGCCTATGATACGTCGACACGTGGCACGGCCCAACAGAGGCCCATTCCTGTGAAAAGGCCGGCCCGTTTGACTTGGTTAAAAGGTGGCGGGCCGACCCATGGAAAGCATGTTAACGGCCTATTCGCATATAGCCCATTTACAGCCCGCTAACCCAAGGCCCATTACGCCCTATCCGAATTAGGCCTAGTAGCGTCATCTAGGCCATCCAATATGATTCTAGCCCGTTTTCACTTCTGGCGCATGTATGGACCATGACGTCTTTCGGCCCATATGAGGCCCTATGTAACTCTTGGCCTATTAACGGCCCGTGGTGAAACTGGCCCGTAATGAACAGTGTATCACTTTACACCCATTAACGGCCCATGATGAAACTGGCCCGTAATGAACAGTGTATCACTCTATACCCATTAACGGCCTGTTATTCCGTTGGGCCGTTTCCAGCCCATGTTATCTTTCGGCCTTCTCAGAGCCCATTTATTCTTGGGCTCATTTCCAGCATTCGTTTACTTACGGCCCGTTACTGTCATTTTCTGCTTGTGGGCCAAATTCAGCCCGTGGTTACAATCGTCCCATTTGTGGTCCGTTAATACGTTGGGTCATTTTCATAGCGTCATCAAATACGGCCTATTAACGATGGCCCGTTATGGTCGGCCCATGAACGGACGATTCCAACTCTAGCCCATTTACGGCCATAATGCGGTCTGTTTGGCCCATGTTTGGCCAATCGATCATACGGCCCGTATAAGGCCCATTGATGATACGGCCCGCAGAAGGCCCATTGTTTCTACGGCACGTAGAAGGCCCATTGTTTCTACGGCCCGTAGAAGGCCCACTATTTCTACGACCAGTAGGAGGCCCAGTGTCACTACAGTAAATATTAGCCCATGGTTATTGTGGCCTAGTTTTAAAAAATGGGTTATGGCAGCCACTAGCTAACCACAGAAAAAGAACTGCAATGACTACAAGCAAACAAATAAACAAGACAACAAGGAAATAAATAAGCAAGCAACTAACGCTAGGCTATCACGGCTGTCGGTGTCAAAACCGGCGGATCTCGGGTAGGGGGTCCCGAACTGTGCGTCTAGGCCGGATGGTAACAGGAGGCAAGAGACACGAAGTTTTACCCAGGTTCGGGCCCTCTAGATGGAGGTAAAACCCTACATCCTGCTTGATTAATATTGATGATACGGGTAGTACAAGAGTAGATCTACCACGAGATCGGAGAGGCTAAACCCTAGAAGCTAGCCTATGGTATGATTGTTGTTGTGTATGTTGTCCTACGGACTAAAACCCTCCGGTTTATATAGACATCGGAGAGGGTTAGGGTTACACAAAGTCGGTTACAATGGTAGGAGATCTACATATCCGTATCGCCAAGCTTGCCTTCCACGCCAAGGAAAGTCCCTTCCGGACACGGGACGGAATCTTCAATCTTGTATCTTCATAGTCCAGGAGTCCGGCTGAAGGTATAGTCCGGCTATCCGAACACCCCCTTATCCAGGACTCCCTCAGTAGCCCCCGAACCAGGCTTCAATGACGATGAGTCCGGCGCACAGATTGTCTTCGGCATTCCAAGGCGGGTTCTCCCCCAAATTCCGTGTACCTGTTGAATAAAGTCCGGTTTCTTGTAGATGTTGCGCTCCTTGGCTTCAACGCCCAATAATGGCCGCTTCCCAGGTGTCAAACGAATATGAAAAGTCTGAGTGTTTTTACATTCACACCCCTAGCCGCGTAAATGAGCTGCCCTATTTAAGGGGACGAGGATTTAGATCCAAACCACATCTTCCCCCCTTCGCGAGTGTTCATCAGAGCGCATCCGACAAAGGTCCATTCCACCATGGCCAGCTATTGCAACTCCTCCTTTCGCCCTTCCAGCCCTCAGCCTGGATATTGGGAGAGATGCTCGGTCCCGCATAGCGAGCTAGTGACGCTCCAGACCAAGGGATTTCTCCCCCCGGCCTATATGGTCCCGGTTCGAGCCGGCCTTGCCATCTATAATGGCGGAGAGCAAGCGAAGAGTGCCCCTAATCCCTCCAAAGGAGAGTGGGTGTGCCTCATCCCTTATTTAATAAGGGGGCTTGGATTTCCAATCCATCCATTTCTCAGGGGGCTCCTGGAGTTCTATGGCCTCCAGCTACACAATCTCACGCATGCCTCCGTATTGCATATCGTGGGCTTCGTAGCCCTCTGCGAGCTGTTTTTGGGTATCGAGGCTCATTTCGGGCTATGGAAAAGGTTATTCTGCCTTGTGCCCTGCTCTAAGGAGGGGTCAATCAAGTGGGCGCAGCCGAAGTGTGGCGCATCGCCGGGACCGGATATCTGTCCGGAACCCCAAAGAAGGCGTCCGAAGACTGGCCCTCGGAATGGTTTTATATAGAAGACGTCCCGCTGCCAGATCCTGTCCGGATCGGCCTCCCTGAATTCGACAGTGCTCCCTTAAAGAAGCGCCTAAGCTGGCGTCCATGGAGCCCTCAGAGGGAAAGTGACAGGGACATCATTTACCTAATGGGCTGAATAAGATTGTTAGCCCATTCAGGACTAACCATGATCGGGGTTATGGACGAATGCATCATGCGGGGGGTGCAGCCGCTTCAGTATAGAAGCCACCCCATGTGGGACTTCAACGGGGAGGACGACGCCACCCACTACGGCCGTAAGGGGCCGGATTCAGCTGCCGCTCTACTAAAGATCTTGTCCACTTTGTATAAGGGAGAAGAGGAGGAATTTCTCCGCGTCAACCCATAGGGTGGATTCTCTATGCACAATCCCCCAAGCTGGGTAAGCGGTCACATTTACTTTCCCATCCGTTTTGTATTCCCATTGTTAAATATTCAGTCTGACGACTTTGACGCAGGAACTGCGCCGGGCTGTTAAGGAAATAAGCAGCCCTCCTCCACAACCTGAGGACCCAGGACGGTCCCTCGACCCGGCCTCTCAAGAGGACCCGGACATATCTGTGGAGTTGATTGATGGAGTGTTCCATCAATTGAGCAAGGACAACGCCTTGGTGGCCATTACGGCCGATTACCCAGGGCTAATCCCGGCCTCGCAGGTAACTAAGATCGAAATCCCAGTACCCCGAATAGGTGTCCGCCCTCTCGTGTTTTCAGTTTCCTGATTACAACCGAACTTTGCAGGGGAGGTTTTTGATTACAATCGAACCTGCCGCGACAAGCCAACGAGGGGCCGTAGGGCCCCATGGGCAGAAAAGAAGTGCAGTCCGGACCGAGGCGTCAGCGCAAAGGTATGGCGCGCCCCCTTATCCCAGGTGTTATACCTTCGAGGCACACTGACACTCGTGCTCTCTTCAGGACAAAGAGACCTCGCCGGACTATATCCGGAGAGGCTGCCAATTGCGCCTCCACCAGCCAGGCTCCAAGGCCTAGTCCGGAGGCGGAGGCGAACGCAAGGCGCGCGCCAGACGCTCCTCCGACGGAGAATGTGGATGGGTTGTCTGCCACCAACTCTGAGGTGGAGAGTGCCATGAACCACAGGCGTCGCCGGACAATTCTTCGTGACGCTTGTTTCTCCCAAGGGGCGTTAGATGCCTTCAACTCGGGAGATGCGTACCTCCATGCCACTCAAAATGGTCTAGCCAGAGCCACAGAGCAATATGTAAAAGACATACGGGTAAGAAAATTTTGGTAATTATATATATATATACCAGTAGCCCCCGAGACTTGAAACAGTTAGAATAACTGATTTAAGGATCATTTGTTATGCAGGTTCTTACAGAAAAGAATTCCCTACTGTCCAAGGAGATGGAAGAGTACAAAGCCCAACTTGAGGCCGCACTAGCCACAGCAGGGGAGCCCAAGGAGGCCCCCTCTGGTAATATACACTTCGAAAGATAAGTATTTTGTGAAGCACGACATGGGTGCGAATCTGACAAATGAAATTGCAGATGGCGCCAGATTGAATCCGGAAAGGCAACACCTCCTATGCCAGCTAAAGGCTGGTGAGAAGGTGCTGACAAAGGTGAGGTGGGAGAAGAACGATCTCCAAGATGCCAACACCAAGCTGGGCGTCGGGCTGAAAGATGTTCGTGCCCAGCTGTCCGACTCCGTGAAGGAGAATCAACGGCTTCGGCGTGGCATATTTAGTAAGTGCTTGAACGAACCTTTGAAAGAAAGTTCGGCGGGGAAGTCGACTAACAGAGCAATGTCTGTAGGTGTGATAACATGTCATCCTGCAGAGGAGATGCCCGGTTCTACGGGTGACCTTCTTCCCGAGCTCTCGCAACTGCTCGATCGAGTTCGGCAGGCATTGCAAGGCGTCGCCCAGGCCCTGTGGCCATCCGTCTCCATGCCCGAAGGTCTTGGAGAGCTTGCGGAGAAGCTAAAGGGAGCACGGCGGCGCTTCCGATTGTGGAAGATAGCGGCCTGCCGTCAAGGCGCTAGGGAGGCCTGGGCCATGGTGAAGACGCGGTACATAAAGGCTGACCCCAACCACATGGCCGAGGTTGGTCCTGTAGGGCCCGATGGGAAGGAGATCCCTGTAAGCTTAGTATACGGCCAAGTAGAGTTGGCCGCAAAGTATTCCCAGCGAGACTGTAAATTAGACAGCCTGTTAGATGGTATTGAAGAGGAATACAATCAGTCAAAATGACTATGTGATTTAATTGACATTTATAATGCCTTCTAGCCAGATTGTAGATCATTTGTCATGGCCGACCTTTTCGCTTCAGCCTCGGGACCTGACGGTCCGGAGTGTGTCCGAATTCCCATGCGGTTATATAGGAACCGGGGAATGCATGGAGACCAGGCGTAGGGGTCATTAGTGCCTGAATAGACAAGTGCCCGACTAGTTATGTTATATTACATGGTTAGTAAGAAACATCTTCTAGGGAGAATAGTTCCGTTAGGGGTTCCTTTCCCTGGGAGGCATGCCCTAAGGTGCATGTCCATGCTGCGAAAAGAAACACAGAAAAAACATCTGGGGGCGTATAGATAAATAAAATAAAAAAGATCATCTTTAGTTCACTGACCGAATATTCCCTTAAGAACGCTAGCTTTCGGCTTCACCCAGTCTGAGGTACAGGTCCAGCTGACCCGGCAGTAACAATCGCAGAGGTGCTCCCTTTACCACCTAGCCGAACAATCGGGAACGTAGGGGTAAGCACAGGATCCAGGCAACCCAGCTTGGCCAAAACTTAAGTCATATCGATGCATATAATGGTGAATAAAAGATACATGCGGAAGTGTGACACATGTGTTGGGCATGAAGCCCGTATAAATAAGCTTCTGTTTAAAGAAGCCCCCAGGTTTAATGAGCGCGGATAGCGCGTCACTTTATGAGCCTTTAAAGGCTATAAGAGAGAGAGAGAGAGAGAGAGAGAGAGAGAGAGAGAGAGAGAGAGAGAGAGAGAGAGAGAGAGAGAGAGAGAGAGAGAGAGAAGAGGAATGTAAGATAGAAAATATATAAAAAATGGACAGAGGAAGGAGACGAACACAGAGTCCGGCGCTAGGCATAGAATCTTCGGAGACGGGCTGTGTTCCATGGGTTCGGCTCGACTCGGTTATCCGATGCATCCTGCAGGCGGTACGCTCCACCAGTCAGGACTTGGTCAATTATGAAGGGACCTTCCCACTTGGGCTTGAGTTTGTCCTTTTTCTTGTCCGGTAGTCGTAGAACTAATTCGCCAACGTTGTAATTTTTGGCCCGTACTTCTCTGCTCTGGTATCTTCGAGCCTGCTATTGATAGAATGCCGAACGGGCTTTTGCCACGTCGCGCTCCTCCTCCAATGCGTCCAAACTGTCCTGCCGATCGAGCTCGGCTTCTCTTTCTTCGTACATGCACACTCGAGGTGAGTCATGAATTATGTCGCAAGGCAAAACTGCCTTTGCGCCGTACACCATAAAGAATCGTGTGTATCCGGTGGTGCGATTCGGCATGGTCCGCAGCCCCCAGAGTACGGAGTCGAGCTCCTCTACCCAGTGCGTGTTAGATTCCTTGAGGGACCGCACTAATCTGGGTTTGATGCCGCTCATGATAAGACCATTTGCACGTTCGACCTGGCCGTTAGTTTGTGGGTGATAGACGGAGGCATAATCGAGCTTGATGCCCATGTTTTTGCACCAGAGTTTTACATCATCGGCCATGAAATTCGTGCCGTTATCAGTGATGATGCTGTGGGGGACGCCGTAACGGTGTACAACCCCAGATATAAAGTCTATCACTGGTCCGGATTCGGGCGTCTTAACAGGCTTGGCTTCTATCCATTTGGTGAACTTATCCACCATGACCAGTAAGTATTTTTGCTTGTGGGTTCCGCCTTTAAGGGGTCCAACCATGTCAAGCCCCCAGACCGCAAAGGGCCAAGTGACGGGGATAGTTTGGAGGGCGGTGGGTGGCATATGGCTTTGGTTTGCAAAGAGCTGGCAACCGGTGCATCGTTGGACTAAGTCCTGAGCGTCTGCCCGGGCCGTCGGCCAATAAAAGCCTGTACGGAAGGCCTTGCTTACAAGGGACCGAGCTGCAGCGTGATGATCGCCGAGTTCGGCATGAATTTCAGCCAGGAGGTTCCGCCCCTCCTCTTCGGAGATGCACCTTTGAAGGACTCCGATAGTGCTTTTCTTATAAAGCTCTCCCTCGTGGACTCTGTAGGCTTTGGATCGCCGCACTATGCAGTGTGCCTCATTTTGGTCCTCGGGGAGTTCATGCCTAGTAAGGTAGGCGAGAAATGGTTCTGTCCACGAGGCGATGATGGTCATTATTACGTGGGCTGAAGGTGTTATTTCATTGGCAGAGCCTCCGATTGTGTCAGAATATTCGGTGTCAGGCAGTGCGGTTGGGTCCGGGCTGTTATTGTTCGGCTCCCCTTCCCATACTACGGATGGCTTGAACAGCCTTTCCAAGAATATGTTGGGGGGGACTACATCGCGTTTTGCGCCGATGCGTGCCAGGACATCTGCCGCCTAATTATTTTCCCAGGCTATATGGTGAAATTCAAGCCCCTCGAACCGAGCTGACATTTTTAGGACGGCATTGCGGTAAGCTGCCATTTTTGGATCCTTGGCATCTAAGTCTCCATTTATTTGGGATATTGCGAGGTTCGAGTCCCCGCGCACCTCTAGGCATTGAATGCCCATGGATACTGCCATTCGGAGACCATGTAAAAGGGCCTCATATTCGGCTGCATTGTTGGAGTCCGTGTACATAATCTGGAGTACGTATTGAACTGTGTCTCCTGTGGGGGACGTCAAAACGGCGCCAGCCCCCAGTCCGGCCAACATCTTGGAGCCATCGAAATGCATGATCCAATTTGAATATGTGCTGTAGTCTTTAGGGAGTTAGGCCTCCGTCCATTCTGCGACGAAGTCGGCCAAGACTTGCGACTTGATGGCTCGCCATGGCTTATAAGTTATGTCGAACGGCAGGAGCTCAATGGCCCATTTTGCAATCCGGCCCGTTGCGTCACGGTTGTTTATAATATCGTTAAGTGGTACTTCCGAGGCTACTGTTATTGAACACTCTTGAAAGTAGTGTCGTAGCTTCCGGGATGCCTTGAATACCGCGTACGCGATCTTTTGATAATGCGGGTACCGTGATTTGCAGGGAGTGAGGACAGTGGACACATAATAGACCGGCTTTTGAAGGGGGGATTTGTGTCCGTCCGCTTCTCGTTCGATGACGAGCACTGCGCTTACAACCTGATGTGTTGCTGCAATGTATAATAGCATTGGTTCGCCAATGTTTGGTGCGGCCAGGACTGGGTTTGTTGCCAGTATGGCTTTTATTTCGTCGAGTCCGGCTGTGGCTGCATCCGTCCATTCAAAGTGTTCGATGCGCCGAAGGAGGCGGTAAAGGTGTAGGGCCTTTTCTCCCAAGCGGGAGATAAAGCGGCTTAGAGCCGCCACGCATCCGGTTAACTTTTGTATTTGTTTGAGGTCCTTTGGGATATCCAGTTGCGACAGAGCTCGGATCTTGGCTGGATTCGCTTCAATTCCTCTACCAGATACAATGAAGCCCAAGAGCTTTCCGGCTGGAATGCCGAAAACGCATTTTTCCGGGTTGAGCTTGATGTCGTTTGTTCGGAGGTTATCAAATGTGAGCCTCAAGTCGTCTACTAGAGATTCGACATGTCTTGTTTTGACGACCACATCATCTACATATGCCTCCACTGTTTTGCCAATCTGGCTTGCCAAACATGTCTGAATCATGCGCTGATATGTTGCGCAGGCGTTTTTGAGCCCGAAGGGCATCGTGTTGCAGCAGAATGGGCCGTATGGTGTGATAAATGCTGTTGTGGCTTGGTCTGGTTCTACCATCTTGATTTGATGGTAGCCGGAATATGCGTCGAGGAAACACAACGAATCATGTCCTGCGGTAGCGTCGATAATTTGATCGATGCGGGGGAGGGGGAAGGGATCCTTTGGGCAAGCCTTGTTAAGGTCTTTAAAATCAACACACAGGCGCCAGGATTTGTCCTTCTTTGGTACCATCACCAGGTTTGCTAGCCAGTCCGGATGTTTTATATCTCTGATGAATCCGGCCTCCAATAGCTTTGCTAGCTCCTCTCCTATGGCCTGTCTCTTAGGTTCAGAAAAACACCGAAGAGCCTGTTTGACAGGTTTGAATCCTATTTGGATATTTAAGCTGTGCTCGGCCAGCCTATGTGGGATTCCTGGCAAGTCTGAAGGGTGCTAGGCGAAAAAGTCCCGGTTCTCTCGTAGGAACTCTCGCAGTGCGGCATCTACATCAGGGTTTAACTGTGCCCCGATGGAAGCTGTTTTATTGGGGTCCGTTGGATGGACTTGGAATTTGACTATTTCGTCCGCCGGCTTAAAGGATTTGGACTTGGATCTTTTGTCGAGTACCACATCATCCCTATTCACCATAGAGCGCAGTGCAGTCAGTTCCTCAGCCGCTAGGGCTTCAGATAGTGCCTCGAGGGCCAGTGCGGCTGTCTTGTTTTCGGCACAGAGTGTTGTGTCTGGATGACTAGCGAGAGTGATGATCCCGTTAGGCCCGGGCATCTTGAACTTCATGTACCCATAATGGGGTATTGCTTGGAAGATTGTAAACGCTTCTCGCCCTAGCAGAGCGTGATAACCGCTGCTGAACGGAGCCACATGGAACGTGATCTCTTCGGACCTGTAATTATCCCGCGTGCCGAACACCACATCTAGTGTGATTTTTCCTGTACAGCGCGCTTCCCGACTGGGGATTATTCCTCTAAAGGTTGTGCTGCTTCGCTCAATGCGGTTCCAGTCTATTTCCATTTTTGAAGGGTTTCCTCATAAATGAGGTTCAATCCGCTGCCGCCGTCCATGAGTACCTTGGTCAGACGAAAGCCGTCCACTATTGGACTAAGGACCAATGCGGCTGGTGCTCGGGCTGTTCGGAATTTAGGTTCATCACTGGCGTTAAAGGTAATAGCCGTGTCACTCCATGGGTTTATTTTTGCTACTTGGTAGACTTCGGCAAGGCTGCGGAGTGTCCTTTTTCGCATATTATTTGATGCGAAAGTCTCTAAGACTGCTAATACCGTATTGGTGTCTCTGGGGTGGCTTTCTGTGGCCTCCGGAATTAGGAGATTTTTGCCAATTTTGGCCACCTGCCGGAGTATCCAGCATGCTCTAAGGCTGTGAGTTGGTGTGGCGTCCTCTGTACTGTGAATTTTACAGGGTCCATTAAGCCATCCTTCTAGTATGGTTCCATGCCCTGTAGAGGGTTTTTGCTTTTTAGTGCTTGACCCGGGTGTCTGGTGATGATGCACCCTTTTATTTCGGACTGGGTTTGTATTCAGGGCCAGATTGACCCAAAATTTTATTTCGGTTTTCCAGGCGCTTTCCATCGCACAGTACTTTCGTACAATGGACGCCAAGTCAGCGAAGCGTGTAATATCATGGCGACTTATGGCGTTGAGTATTCCCTTGGCCGTGCAATTATTGCAGAAGATTGAGATTGTGTCTTCCTCGCGACAGTCCCTTAGCCTGTTCTTAACCAGGAGGAATCTGGCCCAGTAATGATGTACTGTTTCATCAGGTTCTTGCCTGATTTTGGATAGATCGCTTATGTTGGGGTGGGTGGTGGAATTAAATTCGAAGCCTCACCCCATCTGTGGCTCAGAGGCCGAGGAATTTCCGAACTCGAAAATTTGGATTCCTGGATGTTGTCCAATGAATCCAGCCCGTCGCCTGACTCTAGGTTCAGGTCTTGAGTGATATCCTCCCCTCCGCGGGTATCCGGCTTGGAGGGATCAGGAATCCGGACATAGTGAGTCCTTAAGATAGATGAAGGGTCGCCGCGCTGTCCCTCTACCACGGCAATGTGATGGGTGACTTGGGGAGAGTTAATCTCTCTCAGATCAGGTTTAGGCCCAATCTGGTCGTAATCCGTAGCGACTCCCAGGCGGCGAAGCGATCCAAGAGCTCGTTTATGGAGGAGAGCTCCATTGGATCTAACTGCTCGGCGAGTTCCGAGCTGACATGAAGATTGTTTTCGATGGCTCGAGAGGTCATCATAGGCGCAGAAGCCGAACAGGCGATCATAAGAAAACCACCTAGCCGGAGGGTTTGGCCGACAGCCAAAGCTCCCTTAGCAACGGTGTCGTCTTTAAAGACGGGGCGAGGCATCCTTCCTGATGGCGACGACACAGAGGAACTCTCAATGAAAGCACCAATGTCGGTGTCAAAACCGGCAGATCTCGGGTAGGGGGTCCCGAACTGTGCGTCTAGGCCGGATGGTAATAGGAGGCAAGGGACACGAAGTTTTACCCAGGTTCGGGCCCTCTCGATGGAGGTAAAACCCTACGTCCTGCTTGATTAATATTTATGATATGGGTAGTACAAGAGTAGATCTACCACGAGATCGGAGAGGCTAAACCCTAGAAGCTAGCCTATGGTATGATTGTTGTTGTGTATGTTGTCCTACGGACTAAAACCCTCCGGTTTATATAGAAACCGGAGAGGGTTAGGGTTACAAAAAGTCGGTTACAATGGTAGGAGATCTACATATCCGTATCGCCAAGCTTGCCTTCCTGTAGCAACCAGACCTCAAACAGTCTGATCTCTGTGCTCCGGTGTCATCCCTGGATCACTAATGCTGACACCACACAGTACTCAGAGGATTTATAGCAGAGTAGCAATCACACACTTAATACATCGAGTGTCTCAAAAGAGAGCTTATTACAATAAATATGGCTTAAGGCCATCTAATAACGATAACAGCGGAAGGCTTGGAAGATAAGTGAGTCCATCAACTCCATCGGCATCACTGAGTATAGAACCACAACCTAAAACTCCTTAATCGTCGTCTGAAAAGTTTGCAACATTAACGTTGCAGCCCGAAAACGGGTCAGCACATGGAATATGCTAGCAAGGTAACACATAGAGAGTAATGGAATGCAACAGCTATACTATATGCATATTTGGCAGGTGGAAAGCTCTATGGTTACAATTTTTGCGTAAAGCCAATTTTTCCCTACTTCAAAGGAATAAATTTAATTACTATCATGGTGGTTGTTAAACATTGAGAATGGTTGACAGCATTCTCAATCCCAATTAAAGTAACATCATTAAACCCAACAAAATTAATTTTAGAGTAACATGTTGAGATTCACATGAAAATCCAGGTACTAGATACTCAAGATGTCCATAACTGGGGACACGGCAAATCATGATTAGTTTATTACACTCTGCAGAGGTTTGTGCACTTTTCCCCACAAGACTCGATCGCCTCCGTTTGGTTTCTCGCACTACAGGGTGTTTGAGAAACGGATGACCGAGACATAGTCTTTCAGAAGCACTAGCACCTTACGATCGGGTAGACCGTACCACCTACATCCCCTACATCTGCTAGTCTACCACTGTAAGAGTTCGCACAACTTAATCAACTATGCCAGAGCCCATAATGGCTTGTGGCTGCACACGGAAGTTTCTAGTATGAATAATCTCATGATCCCTTTGAGCCTGGGTGGCGGTCCAAAGAAAACAGGCAAGTCCTGGAAACCCCAGGTGCCTCAATCCACCCAGATGTGTGTTAGGTTGCCACCTTAGATAAACCCTTAATTATCAATCTCACATCTGTCATGGATATCACTCACCCAATCCACGTCTACTAGCATAGCATGGCATAAGCAAACGCAGAAGTAACTCCCAAAGGTTTGATAATAAACAGGTAATAGGTACTACCTCATCTACTTCCCATCCCACAATTTAATTAGATCCTAATCATGCAATGTGTGAGGATTGATCTAATGCAATAAAACTGGGTTGTAGAAAAAGGTATGATCAAAGTGTTACTTGCCTTGCTGATGATCCGCGAAACCTAGAGATTCAAAGTAACAAGCGGCGCACTCCGGGTATTCTATCGCAGACAATCAAACAAGCATACAATAAGTACTCATCTAATGCACAGGTAAAACTCAAATAGAAGATCTAACCAGAAAGTTCAACTTAAGAACCCTGGTTTGCAAAAGAATCAAATCGAACGAAGCAAAAGAAATCAAACGACGAAAGAAAACAACTTCGTTCTAGTAATCTGGATCTAGGGCAAATTTTACAGTAGCAAAAACTTGTTTAAGTTGATTATTCGGAAAGAGGGTTTCGAGACGAAACTCCAGGCGCTTGAATCACCTGATTCCGATAAACGAGCGAAAAGTTATACTAAAACGAAAATCGGATCAGAAATCGCGATCAGAAAATAACCACGGAAAAATCCGACGAAAAAGGAACAACGACGAACGAATTTTTTTTAATGGCACGGATTTCGAGGGCGGCGAACCTCGGCGACGCGCGGCTCCGGCGAGTCGGCGGCGGCGGCGATGGCGGCGGCGGCGGGGGGGCTGGGCGGCGGCTGAGCTAGGGTTAGGGTTTCGGGGCTGGGCGGCTGGGCTCTCTCGGGCCCCGGGGTGGCGCCTTATAAAGGCCTCGGCCAGCGGTGTCCTGGCCGAGTACGGCCCATAGTCGGTTCTGCGTTATTTTAAATAATTCCGCTCGGAAGAAAAATAAAAAGAAATACTAAACGGACTCCAAAAATCACGAAATAAATTTTTCCGGGTTTCTAAAATCAAGACCGATAAAGTGAACATTTATCTGGGCCCTAAATGCAATTTTGAAAACGCGCATTTTTCCTAAATTCAAATAAAAATACCGAAAAACTCCGAAATAAAACTTATTTGATTTTTTTATTAAATCCTCAATATTTCTATATTTTGGGAAAGTCATTTTATTCCCTCTCTCATATTTTTGTAATAGAAATAATTGATGATAAAATAAATAAAATCAAATGATCCTGTTTACAAAATTTGAGAAAACTCAAATATGTAAATAACGAAATCTCCAACTCTCTCCGTGGGTCCTAGAGTTGCTTAGGATTTTCTAGGATCAAAAGCAAAAGCAAAATAAAATATGATATGCATGATGACCTAATGTATAACATTCCAAATTGAAAATTTGGGATGTTACAAACCTACCCCCCTTAAGATGAATCTCGCCCTCGAGATTCGGATTGGCTAGAAAATAGGTGAGGGTGGTCCTTGAGCAAATCTTCCTCTCGCTCCCAGGTGGCTTCATCCTCCGTGTGGTGGCTCCACTGAACTTTGCAAAACTTGATAACCTTGCTGCGAGTGACTCGGCTGGCAAACTCGAGAATCTTGACTGGTTTCTCCTCATAGGTCAAATTGTTATCCAACTGAATTGCTTCTAATGGCACTGTGTCTCTCAAAGGTATGTCAGCCATCTCCGCGTGACACTTCTTCAACTGAGAAACGTGGAACACATCATGAACTCCTGTCAATCCTTCTGGCAATTCCAACTTGTAGGCCACTTCTCCCATACGCTCCAAAACTCGATATGGCCCTACAAATCGTGGCGCTAACTTCCCCTTAACTCCAAAGCGCTTAATCCCTCGAAGTGGGGATACTCGAAGATAAGCTCTGTCTCCGACTTCGTAAACTGTCTCCTTGCGTTTAGAATCTGCGTAGCTCTTCTGCCTGGACTGGGCTACCTTGAGCCTATCGCGAATCAACTTCACCTTCTGTTCAGACTCCTTAATCAAATCTGGTCCAAACAACTGGCGGTCTCCAACTTCGTCCCATGACAACGGTGTCCTGCACCTCCTTCCGTACAGAGCTTCGAAAGGGGCCATCTTCAAACTGGTCTGATAGCTATTATTGTAAGAGAACTCTGCATATGGCAAATTATCGTCCCAACTAGATCCATAATCTAGCGCACAAGCTCTCAGCATATCCTCCAAAATCTGATTGACTCTCTCGGTCTGTCCATCTGTCTGCGGATGAAAAGCTGTACTAAATTCTAGCCTAGTACCCAAAGTCTCATGCAACTGCTTCCAGAACTTTGAGGTAAACTGGGTTCCTCTATCTGATACGATGCTCCTCGGAACTCCATGCAAACATACGATCCTGGTCATGTATATCTTTGCCAACTTAGCACTGGTGTAAGTGGTCTTTACTGGGATGAAATGAGCTACCTTCGTCAATCGATCAACTACAACCCAAATCGAGTCATAGCCTGAACGAGTCCTTGGTAATCCCGTGATAAAATCCATGCCTAGCTTATCCCACTTCCATTCGGGTATCGGCAATGGTTGCAACAATCCTGCTGGCTTCTGATGCTCTGCCTTTACTCTCTGACATACGTCACAAACTGCTACATACTCCGCAATATCCTTCTTCATTCCGGTCCACCAGAAAATATCCTTCAAATCCAAATACATCTTGGTATTTCCTGGGTGAATCGAATACGGTGAATCATGTGCCTCTTGCAAAATCAACTTCCTGATCTCCGGGTTATTGGGCACATAAACACGGTCTTCAAACCATAGGGTGTCGTGCTCATCCTCACGAAATCCTTTAGCTTTTCCTTGCTCAGTTTCTCCTTTATAGCGGCAATCTCTTTGTCAGTTTTCTGAGCTTCTCTGATTCTATCCATCAAAGTTGACTGAATTTCCAACGCTGCTACATAGCCTCTCGGAACTATTTCCACACATAGTTCACGAAGATTTTCTGCTAACTCCTTGGGTATTTCTCCCGTCATTAACATATTGACATGGCTCTTGCGGCTTAATGCATCAGCTACTACATTAGCTTTTCCGGGATGATAATGCAATCTCATATCATAATCCTTGATGAGCTCCAACCATCTCCTTTGTCTGAGGTTCAACTCCTTCTGCGTGAAAATGTACTTCAAACTCTTGTGATCCGTGTACACCTCACAATGATTTCCAATGAGGAAATGTCTCCATGTCTTCAATGCATGCACTACGGCTGCTAACTCCAAATCATGCGTGGCATAATTCAACTCGTGAGGCTTCAGTTGTCGTGAAGCATACGAAACAACTCTTCCTTCCTGCATAAGCACTGCTCCAAGTCCTCGACGTGAAGCGTCGCAATACACCTCATAATCCTTGGTTTGATCTGGCAAAATCAACACTGGTGAGGTAACCAAACGTTTCTTCAATTCCTGGAAACTAGCCTCACACTCCTCAGTCCATTTGAACTTAGTATCCTTCTTCAGCAACTCCGTCATAGGCTTCGCAATCTTTGAGAAATTCTCAATAAATCTCCGGTAGTATCCTGCGAGTCCAAGAAAACTCCGGATCTCTCCAACTGTTGTTGGGGCTTCCCACTTGGTCACGGTTTCAACTTTAGCGGGATCTACTGCTATACCTTCTCCAGATATAACGTGTCCGAGGAATCCTACTTCCTTCAACCAAAACTCACATTTGCTGAACTTGGCATATAATTGATGTTCTCTGAGCTTTCCAAGTACCAAACGCAAATGCTCCTTATGCTCCTCTTCATTCTTCGAATATACCAGGATATCATCAATGAACACTACGACGAACTTATCCAAAAACTCCATAAACACTTTGTTCATCATGTTCATAAAATAGGCAGGCGTGTTAGTCAGACCAAATGACATAACGGTATACTCATACAACCCATATCTGGTGGTAAAAGCTGTCTTCGGGATATCCTGTTCTCGAATCTTCAACTGGTGGTATCCTAATCGCAAATCGATCTTGGAAAACACTTTAGCTCCTTGCAATCGATCAAAAAGATCATTGATCATTGGTAGTGGGTACTTGTTCTTGATCGTTACTTCGTTCAATCCTCGATAATCAACAACCATTCTTAACGATCCATCCTTCTTCTCCACTAGAAGTACTGGTGATCCCCAAGGCGAAGAACTTGGGCAAATATATCCCTTATCCAGTAACTTCTTAATCCGCTTCTTAATTTCCACCAAATCCTTTGCTGGCATCCTATATGGTCACTTTGATATTGGCCCAGTGCCTGGCAAAAGCTCAATCAAAAACTCAATGTCTCTATCCGGTGGCATGCCTGACAACTCTTAGGGAAATACATCAGGAAAATCCTTTACCACTGGTACTTCCTCCTGCACAACTCCTGATAAGGAATTTACTTGTGTCCTATTTGGCACATGCCGGGATACATACTTGATCCTTCTCCCTTCTAGTGTGGTAAGCAAAATTGACTTACTAGCACACTCAATATTCCCTTCATACTTTGATAACCAATCCATGCCTAATATCACATCCAATCCTTGAGATTCCAATACTATTAGGTCTGAGGGAAAAACATAGTTACCAATCCTTAATGGTAACCGATCACACCATAGACTAGCCACATACTCTGCTCCTGGCGAGGTTACTAACATGGGTGACCTAAGGGCTTGGGTTGGTAGGTTATACTTATCCACAAATCCCCTTGAGATGTATGAATGTGATGCACCAGTATCAAAAAGAACGAGTGCAGTAAATGACTTAACCAAAAACTTACCTATTACTGCATCGGGCTGAGCTTCAACCTCCTCCACATTAACGTGGTTCACCTGTCCCCTGTTGAAAGGGTTCGGCTTCTTCCCAGAACTTCCATTGCCATTTTGGCCTTCAGGACATTCATTTGCATAATGTCCTGGCTTCGAACACTTATAGCAAGTGACGTGGCTCAAGTCCTTCTTGGCTGGGGTTGATGGGGTGTTGCGGTTCTGTCCATTGCTTCCTCCATTCCCATTACCATTCTTGGTGCCATTGTGATTGTGCGAGCTACCTACTCCATGGGTATGCTGAAAATGTCCTCCCGGTCTAGGGGTAAAACGTGGCTTCTGCTGAGCTCCTGAATTATACTTTCCTTGTCCATACTTCCTCTTGCGGTTCTCAATTTGCTGCTGCTTCCCTTCAATCATAAGAGCACGATCTACCAACTCCTGGTAGTTGTTGAAGGTGGCTACCATCAACTGCATACTCAACTCATCATTCAGTCCTTCCAGGAATTTCTCCTGCTTAGCTGCATCCGTAGCAACGTCATCTGGGGCATAACGTGCTAGCTTACTAAACTCCTCCACATACTGGCCAACTGTCCGTCCTCCTTGGCGCAAGTTACGAAACTCACGCTTCTTCATGGCCATTGCTCCTGCTGAAACATGGGCAGTACGAAAAGCCTGCTGAAACTGGTCCCATGTGACAGTGTCGACTGGGAAGGTGGCTGTGAAATTCTCCCACCAGGATGCTGCGGGTCCTTCTAACTGATGTGCGGCAAACTTCACCTTCTCCGCATCTGTGCATCCTGCTGTGGTCAACTCCCTAGCTATCTTGCGGAGCCAATCATCTGCTACTATCGGCTCGGTGCTACTGGAAAACACCGGCGGATTCAGCCTAAGAAAACGGGCTAAGTGGTCAACAGGTGGTGGTGGTGGTGGGTTGTTGTTGTTGTTCCCCTGATTCTGATTCTGAACTAGCAACTGCATCAAGGTGTTCTGCTGCTGGATCAACTGGGTGAGCTCCGGCGGAAAGGCAAATCCGGGGTCACGTCTCGGAGGCATCTGAGGGTTTTAGAAAAGATGAGATATAAGAATAGAGGGGGTCTAAAGAGAAAACACTACCCATATGCACATGAGGCAAAAGCAAACAATTCACTTCAATCAATCAAACAAAGGCATACAATCGATCTAACTATCGCAAAGTGCTCGGACTACTATATTTACATGGTGGACTACTACTACTGATGAGGTGGTCTACTAGAAATATTCTACGGTTGTAGACTCCATGATATCTGCTCCTGCTTCATCAACATAGTCATCATTGCTACTATCTTGTTCCGAGTCGGTGCCGTCAATGATGATGTAGTCTTCCGGGCTAATCTCCTTGGGTTCTTCGTCTTCATCTACTGGTGTCGGGCCTCCCATAAATATTGCTATCTTCATAGTTAGGTCGGCATTCTTATCCACCAATACTTCAATTTCTTCTTCATAATCTTCACGTGTAGCCTTGGGTTCTTCCTCCAGTTCCTTGATTCTAGTCTTAGCCTTCTTCAGATCTATCATGTCGGCGCACATCTGATTCTCCTGTCGTCGAATGTGCTGATTTAACTCCTGGATAAAAGCTGCAATTGATCTATCTTTCCTGGTGCTGATCATCTCCCAGTGTTCATCTCGGCGCCCACAAATCTGGTAGATAGTATCCTTGAGATCCTTGCGGTAGACTTCTCCAATGCGTCCCATGGCGATGTGAGCTGCCATACTCTTTCCTAGACTCCAAGTTGGTGCATCAAAAGAAAACTCTATGGGCTCAGTGACTGGCATGAGCGTCCTTCCTGGAACTTGAACCTGAATCATCCAGCGCTCTTCTTCAGGTAAAGTGGCGTCGTAGGTTCACGTGAAGCTTGGTACTCCTATGTTCAGGTATCTAGTGACTTCCTTCAAGTGGCGTCCAAATGGTGTATCTTCATCTGGTTGGGTGAACTTGTTCCTTGCATCCGCCATCCTAAAGAGTAGAAAAGATGAGAGGTCAGAAGAGAAGAGAGTGAGTAGTGATCTAGGTCTTTAGCTTAGTGGTCGTGTCCTACAGTCAGCGTGTGCTCTGATACCATCTCTGTAGCGACCAGACCTCAAACAGTCTGATCTTTGTGCTCCGGTGTCATCCCTGGATCAGTAATGCTGACACCACACAGTACTCGGAGGATTTATAGCAGAGTAGCAATCACACACTTATTACATCGAGTGTCTCAAAAGAGAACTTATTACAATAAATATGGCTTAAGGCCATCTAATAACGATAACAGCGGAAGGCTTGGAAGATAAGTGAGTCCATCAACTCCAACGGCATCACTGAGTATAGAACCACGACCTAAAACTCCTTAATCGTCGTCTGAAAAGTCTGCAACATTAACGTTGCAGCCCGAAAACGGGTCAGCACATGGAATATGCTGGCAAGGTAACACATAGAGAGTAATGGAATGCAACAACTATACTATATGCATATTTGGCTGGTGGAAAGCTCTATGGTTACAGTTTTTGCGTAAAGCCAATTTTTCCCTACTTCAAAGGAATAAATTTAATTACTATCATGGTGGTTGTTAAACATTGAGAATGGTTGACAGCATTCTCAATCCCAATTAAGTAACATCATTAAACCCAACAAAATTAATTTAGAGTAACATGTTGAGATTCACATGAAAATCCAGGTACTAGATACTCAAGATGTCCATAACCGGGGACACGGCTAACCATGATTAGTTTATTACACTCTGCAGAGGTTTGCGCACTTTTCCCCACAAGACTCGATCGCCTCCGTTTGGTTTCTCGCACTACAGGGTGTTTGAGAAACGGATGACCGAGACATAGTCTTTCAGAAGCGCTAGCACCTTACGATCGGGTAGACCGTACCACCTACATCCCCTACATCTGCTAGTCTACCACTGTAAGAGTTCGCACAACTTAGTCAACTATGCCAGAGCCCATAATGGCTTGTGGCTGCACACGGAAGTTTCTAGTATGAATAATCTCATGATCCCTTTGAGCCTGGGTGGCGGTCCAAAAGAAAAACAGGCAAGTCCTGGAAACCCAGGTGCCTCAATCCACCCAGATGTGTGTTTAGGTTGCCACCTTAGATAAACCATTAATTAACAATCTCACATCTGTCATGGATATCACTCACCCAATCCACGTCTACTAGCATAGCATGGCATAATAAGCAAACGTAGAAGTAACTCCCAAAGGTTTGATAATAAACAGGTAATAGGTACTACCTCATCTACTTCCCATCCCACAATTTAATTAGATCCTAATCATGCAATGTGTGAGGATTGATCTAATGCAATAAAACTGGGTTGTAGAAAAAGGTATGATCAAAGTGTTACTTGCCTTGCTGATGATCCGCGAAACCTAGAGATTCAAAGTAACAGGCGGCGCACTCCGGGTATTCTATCGCAGACAAACAAACAAGCATACAATAAGTACTCATCTAATGCACAGGTAAAACTCAAATAGAAGATCTAACCAGAAAGTTCAACTTAAGAACCCTGGTTTGCAAAAAGAATCAAATCGAACGAAGCAAAAGAAATCAAACGGCGAAAGAAAACAACTTCGTTCTAGTAATCTGGATCTAAGGCAAATTTTACAGTAGCAAAAACTTGTTTAAGTTGATTATTCGGAAAGAGGGTTTCGAGACGAAACTCCAGGCGCTTGAATCGCCTGATTCCAATAAACGAGCGAAAAGTTATACTAAAACGAAAATCGGATCAGAAATCGCGATCAGAAAATAACCGCGGAAAAATCCGACAAAAAGGAACAACGACGAACGATTTTTTTTAACGGCACGGATATCGAGGGCGGCGAACCTCGGCAACGCGCGGCTCCGGCGAGTCGGCGGCGGCGGCGGCGGCGGGGCTGGGGCGGCGGCTGAGCTAGGGTTAGGGTTTCGGGGCTGGGCGGCTGGGCTCTCTCGTGCCCCAGGGTGGCGCCTTATAAAGGCCTCGGCCGGCGGTGTCCTGGCCGAGTACGGCCCATAGTTGGTTCCGCGTTTTTTTTAAATAATTCCGCTCGTAAGAAAAATAAAAAGAAGTACTAAACGGACTCCAAAAATCACGAAATAAATTTTGCCGGGTTTCTAAAATCAAGCCCGATAAAGTGAACATTTATCTGGGCCCTAATTGCAATTTTGAAAAACGCGCATTTTTCCTAAATTCAAATAAAAATACCGAAAAACTCCGAAATAAAACTTATTTGATTTTTTATTAAATACTCAATATTTCTATATTTTGGGAAAGTCATTTTATTCCCTCTCTCATCTTTTTGTAATAGGAATAATTGATGATAAAATAAATAAAATCAAATGATCCTGTTTACAAAATTTGAGAAAACTCAAATATGTAAATAGCGAAATCGCCAACTCTCTCCGTGGGTCCTTGAGTTGCTTAGGATTTTCTAGGATCAAAACCAAAAGCAAAATAAAATATGATATGCATGATGACCTAATGTATAACATTCCAAATTGAAAATTTGGGATGTTACACTTCCACACCAAGGAAAGTCCCTTCCGGACACGGGACGGAGTCTTCAATCTTGTATCTTCATAGTCCAGGAGTCCGGCTGAAGGTATAGTCCGGCTATCCGAACACCCCCTTATCCAGGTCTCCCTCAACAGCTATTACACATATTACATCCACTGGGCATCAAAGTTCGCCACCAGTGCAAATATAGGGAACAAAGCAGCATATCGTATACACTGGTTGTCAAAGTTGGCGACCAGCGCAAATAAACGCCGCAGCAAAACAAATCCAGAACTGAAACCACTTCAGAAGATCTCAAGAAACAATATCCTGGGTACCCATAATGCTGGCAAGATGCTTAGCAAGCTTATTAACTTTCTCTTGTTTGGCGCTTAAATCCTCCAGTGCTTGCTGTTGCACCAGAAAATATGCATCTGAATTCTGCAGGGACTTCCTCAGTCCTTCAGCTTCCTGACGTAGCACATCTGATCGATGTCTTTCAACTTGTAGTTGAGACTCAAGAAGACGAACTGATTCAGGTAGCGAGTTCGAAGAGCTTGTGCGAGCAGTAGTGGCCAGTAACTCGAACACTACATCAAGACAGGACTTTTGGGATCCCTCACTGTCGTCAAGATAGTTTTTATCAGCTTTCTTGGAGACCAACAGGGATGTCTCACTATCTTGAACCTTATCTGCATTACTTCCTTTACCATTGGATAACGCGGTACTGTTCTCCAATATTTTGTCCGCATTCTAAAAGAGAAACAAGCAGACACATCACTGTTTACCATGTTGTATATGAAACTCATTTTGGTAAATGCGTTCAGTAGTAAAGTGGATAGGATAACAGCATGAAACAAACATATATCTATGTACCATGGTCACTTTGTGGTCTATGATTCTAGGTTTTGTTGCCAAATCAAGATAGAGACACAGTTCAAATAATATTTGTTCAAGACAAAGCAGAATAGACAGAATATAAGTGTGGGTAACTATAGAGCAATAACAACACTTGTAATGTGCATGACATGAGAACATAACTGTTTATTCAATTGAAACTGAAATCAACGTAGAGCAGGTTACAACAGCAAACTAGTTAAAGAAACAGGTTTAAAACATACATGTTGCGCCATTGGAGTTTCAATTCCATCCTTCAAATTTGAAAATAGTTGGTATGAGTAAATACAGTAATGCAAGAGCAAAGGAGTATGAACCATAGCTACAGAACCTGACCTGAGAACAAATCTTCTTCTCCTTCAAGCGTTGAGTTGGGATTCGGAGTGGTGGTCCTCGTGCTTTGGGCACTGCAGTTCCCTTACTAACTACTCGTGTTTGGGTGCTCTGTGGTGGAGGCGGTGTTGTGTCAACTGGAACTGGGTTACTATCTGCCGGGGTTGGGGTTAGAACGGGTGTAGTTGGTTCTCTGTCCAACTAGGTAGGGGTACAATCTGCGAGAGTCTGGGTTATGTGTGGTGGATCTGGTCCTTGGGCAAGTACAACCGTGGTTCTATCTGCATCAATTGGTAGCACTATCTTTTCTGAAGACCGTGTTGTTACTCCCTTAGATACTGTCATCACGCTCTCCAATTCAAATGGCTGATAAAAAAGAAAAGTAATTGAAAGTATAGACATTGTATGATAGACAGGTGCAATGGATAGTGGGGAATAAAAGAGGGCATGAATAATTCATATTTATGTTGTCTAACCAAACAGGATAGCATGACACAATTTCACATATATGATGGCTAACTAAATAGGATAGCATGACACAATTTCACATTATGATGGCTAACTAAAAAGATGGAAAGACATAACTAGTCATCAGTCTTTGAATCCTCCTCTGAGGAGCTCTCTGTAACCAGCAAGATGTCTACTTCAGCAGGTAGCATTGTCTGCTCTGAATACCTTGTTTTCACTCCAGACACTTCCATCACCGCTTCAAATGGCTGATGCACAGGAAGAGTAGTTGAATATACAAACCTTGTCGACAAATGGAACACGTAATACAAAAAAATGATAGCATGATATAATTCACATACATGATGATTGGCTAAACAACATGGCATTGCATAATTCACATATATAATGCCTTTGCAACAAGATAACATTGTATAATTCACATATATAATGTCTTGCAACAAGATAGCAATGCATAATTCACATATATGGTAATTAGACACTGAACAGGTGGCATTCACACAAAGCATGTCTAAACTAATCAAATGACATAGCAATGCGAGACACCATACGCACGATATGAGCAACATAACCCTGCCAAGTTAGAGCATACACCTCGGGGGGAATAGGACTGGTCATCTGTCTCTGAATCCTCCTTTGAGGAGCTATCCGTAACCAACGAGATATGTGATTCGTCAGATAGCATAGTCTGCTCTGAAGACCTTGTTTTCACTCCAGAATTTGCCATCACCGTGTCAAATGGCTGATGCACATGAAGAGCAGTTGAATGTACTAACATTGTTGACAAATGTAATATGTGATAAAAAAAGGATGGCCTCATATAATTTACATATAAGATGACTGGCTAAGCAGGATGGCATTGCAAAATTCACATATATGATGCCTCGCTAAACAAGATAGCGTTGCATAATTCACATAAATGATGAATAAACTAAACATATGGCATTCGCACAAAGGATGTCTAAACTAAGCAGATGACATATTTGATGTATAAAGTAAGCAATGCAAGACACCATATGCATGATATAACCAACATCAGCATGCCAAGTTAGAGCGAAGACCTCAGGGGGTAAATATGAGTTCTCTTCTCCTTCTGAATCCCCCTCAGAACAAATATCTTCCTCTCGATTACAATCCGAAATGCGTGGAGGGGGGCTGCCTTTGCGCCTACCATGGAGCGACATTTGCATGAAATTTTATTGCCACGCAAGGCTCGTCTCTTTTGCTCTACATGTTCAGTTCCATTGTTTACAATAACTTTCATGCATAGGAATAAAACATAGTGAGATTATGTAAGGAGTGCATGCAGAAATCAGAGTGATGGTAGCAACCTGTGGATAGACCCAAAACCAATAATAGCAGGCAGATAATGGCTTCAGTTAAAAAATACAGTTAATGGCTTCTTTACTGTTTGTTTCCCACCCAACATGAAACTCATAGTAGACACCGAAGATTAACCAGATAGTAGATAGATACTATTGATAGCGGCCCCGATATGTACCCCACAACCATTTAAAAACTCAAGTTTGACCATTAGTTTGGAGCTGACTCAGAGTCTAATTGGTGAACGGGACGATAAAGTAGCATGTAATATTAAGCAATGCATAACGTAAGCATACACGAAAGAGTGCGACCTCTCTTGCAGACCCGTGTAGTCTTCAAGGTCATCTGCTCAGTTGATGATGGTAATGCAGTTTTCATGGCTGCCAGCGGCGGGGAAGAAGATCTGAGGCGGCGAAATACAGTCTGGAGGCCGGATCCCTGCTGTGCTGGACCCTTCTGTCATTGGAGTAGCTGAGCTGGGGTGGACGACGGCGTGGCAGGAGCGGGACAAACCACGCAAGGTTTTCTTTGACAACTATCTGTAAGAGAAGTAATTATGTAAGGGCTCATTTGAATTGGAGGATTCCAACAATGTAGGGATAGGAAATAGACAGGAATAGGATAGGAATGCACGTGAAAAACAGAGAATTTAAAAACACAGGATTTCTGCCAATCTGGGTGCTTGATTCACAACAATTGGAAGATCACAGGATGCAAAGAAGCATGGTGAGATTAAGTCAAACCACAAGAAAATGTACGGTTATAATGCTATTATGCTACTATCTCTTAGTCTTGTGCTTCATGAATAGGAATTTGAAAAGGAGGACAAGTGAAAATTAAAATTCCTACATTTTTTCTTTCAAGGAGACACTAAAGGAACAAATCCATGTGCTCAGTGGACAATATATATAACATGTAGAGTAAAAAAAGATGCAACAAGTGTACAACCTCTTTGGCGAAGCCATGTCGATCTCAGCGTGATTGGGTTGGCCGGTGAGGATGCTCTGGCTGACTTTGCTATCGGAGGAGGGGAAGAAGATCTTAGGCGTCTGGAGATGGAGCCCGAGGTACTGCTCCGCTGTGGTGGAGGGTTTCATCGTTGGAGCAGCTCCGGTGAGTTGTACGACGCTGAGGCTGAAGCAGGACAAGAGAGATAATGAACAACGTTAACCTGAGTGAAATTCTAATAGCATCTCCAATACATGACGTAAAATACATAACCACAAAGTGCTAGATGTAAAATACATCAGCCGCTCATCTCTGAACTTAACTGTCGAAACTGAACTTAACTGTGGAAACTGAACTTAACTGTCGAAACTTAATTTTGCTGTCAAAACTGAATGCACTAGCAAGGTGAGGCTACACGTCGGTCGACTGACTTTTTCATCTCTGGTCAGTCGATTTTGCAGCCGTTGGATACGAAATCCAGGGCCTGCGGTTCATCTTCAACCTCCACCCCCCTGAGCCGGCAGCCACCATCGGCCAAACAGCAGCCCCCCGCCGCCCACGGCCGGTGGTGCGCCGCCCTGCCCGTCCCGAAAACACTCCCAACCGCCAGTCTGCCGTCGCCCCGGCCATCCCACAAGCCCCCCCCCCCCCCCCGTGCCGAGCTTTTTCTCCGGCGATCCCCACGCCACCGCCCCGCCAACACCCCGCCACCGCCGGTGACCACTGCCCCATCCTGAACCCTAAGATAGATAGTGGGGTACCTCTCTGGTGAGCCCCCCTGTAACACCCTCGATGCGGCTATAGATCCCACGTATTGAGGCACGACTTAGAGACATAACCGCATTGAAAGCTAAGTCGCAAGTTAGGCAATCTTCACAACATCCCATGTAATATAGATAATAAAGGGGAGATACATAGTTGGCTTACACTCGCCACATCAATCAAAGTACATAAATAGCATTACATCAATCAAACACTCATGGCCCGACTACGGCGCCAAAATGAAAGATAAACCCAACATGCGACACGGTCCCGATCACCCCAACTGGGCGCCACTACTGATCATCAGGGAAAGACACGTAGTAACGGCGTGAGTCCTCGGCGAACTCCCACTTGAGCTCAAGCGCGTCATATGGAACGGAATCATCAGGCCCTGCATCTGGTTTGGAAGTAATCTATGAGCCACAGGGACTCAGCAATCTCGCACCCTCGTGATCAAGACTATTTAAGCTTATAGGTAAGGCAAGGTAAAATATGTGGAGCTGCAGCAAGCGACTAGCATATATGGTGGCTAACCTGTTCGCAAAAGAGAGCGAGGAGAGAAGGCAAAGCGTGAACGAGAAACTAGAGAACATCCTGCGCAAGCATTACTCCAACACCGTGTTCACTTCCCGGACTCCGCCGAGAAGAGACCATCACGGCAACTCACACAGTTGATTCATTTTAATTAAGTTAAGGTTCAAGTTATCTACAACCGGACATTAACAAATTCCCATCTGCCCATAACCGTGGGCACGGCTTTCGAAAGATCAAATCCCTGCAGGGGAGTCCCAACTTAGACCATGACAAGCTCTCATGGTCAACAAAGGAATAGACCTTCTCCCGAGACATTCCGATCAGACTCGGTATCCCGGTTCTACAAGACACTTCGACAAGTTAAAACAAATCTAGCAACACCGCCCGAATGTGCCGACAAATCCCGATAGGAGCTGCACATATCTCGTTCTCAGGGCACACTTAGATGAGACTAGCTACGAGTAAAACCAACCCTCAAGTTGCCCCGAGGTGGCCCCGCAGGCAGCTCAGTCGGACCAACACTCAGAGGAGCACTGGCCCGGGGGGGTTAAATAAGATGACCCTCGGGCTCCGGAAACCCAAGGGAAAAAGAGGCTAGGTGGAAAAAGGTAAAACCAAGGTTGGGCATTGCTGGAAAAGCTTTAATCAAGGCGAACTATCAAGGGGTTCCCATTATCACCCAACCGCATAAGGAACGCAAAATTCAGGAACATAACACCGATATGATGGAAACTAGGGCGGCAAGAGTGGAACAAAACACTAGGCGAGAGGCCGAGCCTTCCACCCTTTACCAAGTATATAGATGCATTAAGATAATAAGGCAATATAATGATATCCCAACAAGTAAATAATGTTTCAACAAGGAACGGTCTCCAATCTTCACCTGCAACTAGCAACGCTATAAGAGGGGCTGAGCAAAGCGGTAACATAGCCAATCAATGGTTTGCTAGGACATGGTGGGTTAGAGGTTTGACATGGCAATTTGGGAGGCATGATAAGCAAGTGGTAGGCATCGTAGCATAGGCATAGCAAAAGAGCGAGCATCTAGCAAAGCAAAGATAGCAGTGATTTCGAGGGTATGATCATCTTGCCTACAAAGTTGTCAAAGTTTACTGGATCCTCGAAAGCAAACTCAACGGGCTCCTTATTAGCAAACTCGTCTCCCGGCTCTAGCCAAACAAGACAAACAAGCAAACGGAACACAATCAACCATGTGCAAAGCTCAAACAATATGATGCAAAGATGGTATGCTATGCGGGATGCAATATGCGATGCATATGCAAGATTTGACAAGGAATGCATGAACCTGGCCTCAACTTGGAAATCCAAGTATGCTAGTGGAAAGGTGAGATGAAATCGCTTGAAAACGATATAAAGAACACCGGAATCGGGGTTACGGTTTGGAAATGGCAAGCAATTCAAATATGACCACGTTCTACGATTTACAGCAAGTAGTCATCTAAATGCAACAAGATGAACATGCTAGATCACCCAAACATGGCATCAAAATACATGGCAGGGATCCACTCATGATGCATAACAAAAGACTAGCACTGAGATATGGCCAATTCATCCATTAACAGGTTCAAACAAGCATGGCAAAAATGCATTTGGTAAACAGATTTCAGACTTAGTGAAATTAACACTTGTCTGGAATTTCATATCAGATAGCACACTTTGGAGCATGAAAAATATAAGCTACAGGACCTGAACATGGCAAGGTAAAGCATGGCATGGAGCTACTCAAAGAGATTAACAAAAGTCCCTTAGTGGCCTTGAGCCAAAAGGGATCAGAAAATACATTTGCAAGCATGTGAACATGACAAAAACATAATCAGTTCTCAGACTTAGTAAAAATTGGAGCATGCTGAAACAGATATCAAGTAGGCATGTTTACGAGCTCGATGCACTCACTACAGAGCAAGTCATGACAATCTAAGCATGCACCCATCAAGAATACACAAAATACAAGCTAGGCATGGCAAGAACAATAGCATAGCATGCACGGATCAACTACAATATCCTCGGCAAAATCGCTAACAATTAGACAATCTGCCCAGATTCACGAAATGACAAAAGTAGAGCTCGATTGACTCAAGCTAGGGTGCTCCATAATTGCAAACAAAGACATGGATGGATAGAGCACTACAAGATTAACAAAAAATCCTTACTGATCATCCTCAAAAGAGGCATGAATCACTAGGAATCAACATGAACATATGGCATAATGAGATAAACAGCTCAAGGACTTAGTGGAAATGCTAAGTCCCTGAAATCAGCATTAACGAATGCACCACTTTGCAAGCTTGTGATAGTCACCACACACATCACAAAAATACATGGATTGCACCTCTGGATAGATGGCAAAACATATAACAAAACTCATGTAGAGCTCAGGGGCATATCATGCACACAATAATCATGGCAAAAAAACAAATATCTAATTGGAGCAGCAGATCTGACAATTATCTCAAATAGCACTCTTCTAACAGCATTTCGGGCATCAAGATGAACTCAAATGAAAATTATGCAATGAGATGAAATGGTGTGCTCTCTGAGATGAACATTTTCATATGCTATATGCCCAAAACGGAGCTACGGATGCAAAGTTACGGCACAACGAACAAGGGCAAAATATTAGGGTTTCGGGAATAAAAGTCAACCGAGACGGGATCCGGATCCAGATCTGAACGCATGGGTTACAAGGTTTGCCGGAGAGGGACTTGAAGCTCACTGGAGATGGGGACTTCGCCGGATCCTGACCGGTGCTCCGGTCGCCGGAGTCGAAGAAGATGCGGGGAGGCGAGGCGGTGTCGGCCGGTGGGCAGCCCCGGCGAGGCGGCACGGCGTGCAGCGGCCTCGGGAGCTCGCCGGCGTCGTGGGGCGCAGCCGGTCAGTGGCCGTGGCCGGCGAAGGTGGCGGCGCGGCGGAGCAAGAAGCAGGCGGCGGTGGTGCGGAATCCGGGCGGCGCGCGGGGAGATGGGCCGGAAGGGCCCGATCCGGGCTCTCTGGGCCGCGGCGGCAGGGACGGCGCGGGGTGCCACATGGCGGCGCGAGAATGGCTAGCGGCGGCGTGTCCGGCGCCGGCGGACAATGTCCGGCGCGCGGAGGGTCAGATCTAGGGTTTCGGGTGGAATGACCCGGGATTTCGAATGGGGGAGGTATATATAGGCATAGAGGGAGCTAGGAGAGTCCAAATGAGGTGCGGTTTTTGGCCACGCGATCGTGATCGAATGCTCTAGATGATGGAGAAGGTTTTGGTGGGTTTTGGGCCAACTTGGAGGGGTGTTGGGATGCAACACACACGAGGCCTTCTCGGTCCCTCGGTTAACCGTTGGAGCATCAAACGAAGTCCAAATGGTATGAAACTTGACAGGCGGTCTACCGGTAGTAAACCAAGGCCGCTTGTCAAGTCTCGGTCCAATCCAGAAATGTTTAATCCCCACACACGAAAGAAAGGTAGAAATGACCCCCGGAGGAGAACGAAGCGCCGGAATGCAAAACGGACAACGGGGAAATGCTCGAATGCATGAGATGAACACGTATGCAAATGAAATGCACATGATGACATGATATGAGCTGCATGACAACGATAACAACACACGGAGACAAAAACCCGAACCTGAGAAAATAAAATAACTTAATGCCAGAAACGGCAAGAGTTAGAGTACATATTGGGAAAATCATATCCGGGGTGTTACAACACTCCACCACTATGAAAGGATCTCATCCCGAGATCTAGGACTGAAAGAACGCCAGGTATTCAGAACGGAGGTGATCCTCGCGTTCCCAGGTAGCTTCACGGTCGGAATGGTGTGACCACTTGACTTTGAGGAATTTGATTGACTTGTTGCGAGTCTTGCGTTCAGTCTCTTCAAGAATAGCAACGGGGTGCTCACGATAAGAGAGATCTTCTTGGAGCTCAATGTCCTCGATGTTGATGGTGCGGTCAGGAGTCTTGAAGCACTTTCGGAGCTGAGAGACATGGAACATGTTGGGGATATTACTACTGGGCGTAAACCGGCCTATCTGGGCCGGATTAACTTCATCAATAGTTAAGCATGTTAAAGCCCATGAAGATAGATGAGGGCTCAAGACCCATAATCGGTTGAGAGCCTGTAGCCGTAAACCGGCGTCAATATGTAACTTGTATTGTAAGTTAGGAATAAGTAGAGACCAAACCGGACACATCTATGAGCCGGTGTTGGGACTCTGTAAACCGACGGGCGTCACCCATGTATATAAGGGGACGACCCAGCGGCGGTTCAAGGACAACAGACGACAACTCGAGACATAGGCGAAGCTTATTTGCTCCCTAGTCATCGAAACACCCATCAATTCCATCACAACTAGACGTAGGCTTTTACCTTCATCGAAGGGGCCGAACTAGTATAAACTCTCTTGCGTCCTTGTGTCCACTTTAACCCCTTCAAGCTAACCCGTCGTGATGGCTCCACGACTAAGTCCTTTCTCTAGGACATCTGCCGTGACAAAACCACGACAGTTGGCACCCACCGTGGGAGGGGCCTTTCATGGTCAGCAAGAATCTGCACAACGGGTCGTACTATCTGATCGATATTCGAGAGCATAAGGACTCACGTACATCAGAGGAGGAGACTAACAGGCCGTGGAATATAGCTCATCTTCGGCCTTACTATACCTGAGCCATTGGCTATACTTATGTACATATTACGACAATGTATATATTATGATTAAATATAATAAACCGGAACCTCAACTAAAGCGGGGTATCTGTTCTTTTACATCATGTGAGGTTACACGGAGTTGCTCTAAAGCGGCCTCCGGTTTACCCCTTGAGTTCGCTTTGCTAAAAGCATCGTGTTATATCACTTGGAGGATTGGTCGTGTCCGAACCAATACCATGCCTCTTGATAGGCGAGAGCCACCAGATCACTTGGGGACTTGGTCATGTCTGAACCAGTCATGCCTCTTGATCGGCCTAAGGCCACAGAATCACTTGGGGGCTTGGTCGAACCCGAACCATGACCACGCCATTTGGTCGGCATAAATGCCACAAGAATCACTTGGGGACCTGGCTAACTAGAACCATAGTTACACCTAACGGGAGCTTGGTCGTGTTTGGCCATGGTAACACCATTTGATCAGCTTAAATGAATCTTTTTTGGCAAACGTTTTTGTTTTTGTTTTATACTTTTCTTTGAAGGGTTTTTTTGCTTTTCATTGTGTTTTTTAACCGACAAAGTTTTTTAACCAATCAATTGACGGAACACAGTTCACGTCAATCCGGAGACTATTTGTCCGGTTTGATCCTTGTTGTTAACATCCTCTTATGGAGTAACATGGTGTTTATTATAACCCGGCACGGTTTACATGATAAACAGCGTCATATATATATATACAGGAGTTGTTATTTCCTCCAATAGTGTGGGTTTGCAAAACTCCGTTTCAAGGTTGGCCAAGACGACTTCACACTCAACGATGGCAGGTATTATGTATCTCAAAAATTTGATCATATACTTAAAATTTTGTTTTGGATGTTTTGATTTTATATATACAGACATCATACTCCGCCTGACGGTACAACCGCGGTGGCACTTGACAAATTTCTTATTCCAGAAAGTGTTTTGGAAAGTTCATTACCACAGGAAGAACAAGTTATGCACGAAGGCATATCAACATCAAAGGTACAGCTAGCCTATTACAAAGCAACATGGTGCCCATAATAACATAATTGTTTTTCACAAAGGAGAGGAAGTTTTTAAACCGGCTTTCGGTTTAAGCTTGACCACCAGCCTGGCCTGATGGTTGTGGGTCATCTTGCGCCGCTTCAGCTTCCGTTTCTCTACCCAGTGGCTGGAAATCCACAGTTGTCCAGTCTATTCCCATTAATGCTTGAAAAACAGCCTCATCATGGATTAGCAATGACAGGTCAATATCGGGAGCGTAAGTATGCTTACGGATTGGAGGGATCAGATTTTCCGATTCATGGATTGGTGCAGCTATTCGCTTGTTCTGACTGTCATATTGGGCTTGATAATGAGACAAGTCTGCTTCCTCGGCCAGTTGACAAGCTAGCGGACGTACCTCCCGGTTTATTGCTCGCAAATCCGCTTCACCAAATTCTGACCCGTCTTCCTTCAAGCTGGGATAGCCCTGAGCCGCTTCAATAGGATCAAAATCCGGCACCCAGGCTTTTGCTCGGATTAAAGCATTGATTGCACCGGTTTGAGCAGCAGATTTCTTCAGCTCTTCAACCCGGGCAGGAAGCACTGACAGTTTCATCAGAGTATCTTGAATCAAAGTGGGCACCGGTTTGTTATGAGACGCGGTACAGATGATCCGCTGGGCACCAGTATACAATTGTTCAACCAAGTTATAGGCGTCTTTCAATTTCTTCCGCACATCTGACCCCAAGTGACCAATGCGTGTCCCTGAAATACCATAAAGGATTAATAAACCGGCGACTCTATAAGAAGGCAGAACCAATTCAGAAGGCAAGCTGACTTACCAAAGATAGCAGTGGTCATGGCATGAACGTGCCACTTTATGCTGGTCAGTTCATCCATCACTGGTTTTAGTGCGGCCTCGGCATCCTCTGCTCGTTTGATCAAAGCGGACTTTTCAGTGGCCCAATCCGCCCGTTTATTCTTGAAGTTCTCCTTAAGTTGCTCCATGGTGCTTAAGGCACTGGCCAATTCCTCTTTTGCTTTGGAGGTTTCAGCCTGTTGGGTTTTCAGGTTTTCTTGCAGATCGATGACTTGGTTTTCTTTTGCCTTCAGCTCCGCCTGCAGGCATACAGATATATGTTTCAACAAATCGGTAGAAGGATTCAAGTACCAACCACATAACAAGTTATGCGCTTAGCACTTGGGGGCTAATGCGTATTCGATCTTCATCTTTCAAATGTTTACAAAGTCCCAAGATCAATACAAGCATTCAACTTGGCACTTGGGGGCTAATGGCTATTTGATCATATATATTCTGATGCGGCAGTTTCAATTACTTAAAGTACCGGTTTAATTACACTAAGTTGAACCGGCCCTTGGGGGCTACATCAACAAATTTTCAAAGCATCAAGGTTTATATTATTAAGTCCTGGTTTGAAAGAATATTTCAAACCGGCCCTTAGGGGCTAGGAGAGTCAGCAAGAATGGAAGCATACAAGCAGGAAGGAGCATATGGAAGTTACCTCATATTTATCTTTCATCATGTTAACCAGACCGGCTTCATAGTCACGGCTGGTATACAGCCGGTTCAGATAGCCGGAATGGATATCTTGGGCGTTCAGAGCAGCGTAAGTCGTCAGATCGGCGTTCCACTTGCCTTTGCCAAAAGCAGCAAACTCTTCCTTGGCAGAATGTTTGGATAAAGCGACAGGGTTGCTTGGCTCAGTATGGCCAGTACCAGTAATGACAACCTCATCATCCTTGGTACCGCCGGTTTGCACTGGAGCTGTTGGCTTGTCAGCAGGGTTTGCTGGACCGGTGGAGCGTTCAATCCGGATGGAACCTGTGGGCTGATGGATAGGACCTGAGGTATCAGTAGGTATCTCTTCAGCAATAAGATCATCATCTGGCTGCGGTGGATCATTGGGAATATCCTCAGGAATAGCCGCTTCAAGATTGGATGTTTTGCCTGGTTCAAGAATGACATCTTCTTCGGCCGCTTTGTCCAGGCGGGCCTTCTTGCTTGGCCTAGGTTTGGCCCTGAGAAGAATAACAAAATTAAATACAGCATATGTTCTAAGGCAATATACTGCAAACATCACAATAAATATAGCTTACCCAAGCACCGTTTTGAGCGGTGGGAGCTGAGTAGCCGATGACTCGCCAGAAGATGAGTGGGAAATAACCTGGTAATCGGAGTCAGACGGATTAAGAGGTTGACGAAAGCAGCCCGCTTTAGGACAAGCACTGACAAGCGAATTAGAGACCTCGGAATGACGTTTCCGAACCGGACTGTTCGGTAAACCGGCGGAGGTAACTACCTGGCCGCTGTGCCGGGTGGTGCGGCGAGCTTCGTGTTGTTGAGTCTTCATAAGAAGTTTAGGATCCAAATAAGCAAGAGGATGAGAAAATTTAACTTTCCGGTTTGCCTGACGGATTTTTTGTGAAGGCAAAGTTTCTGAATCGGAAGAGAGAATAATTACCTCTGCAACATCCGCGTGGCTGGCTTCGGCATCATCCTGACAAATATCATCATCAATAAGACGCATGAAAAATAAACCAAGTGAGTCAAGCTCTACCTCAAAGTCCGGATTATCCACCTCGTCATCAGGGGCCGGATTAGAAGATGCAGTGGTTCTTTTCCGGTGGGCAGTCTTCTTCACAGCTTTAGTCTTTTGCCGGGTTGCTCTTTCCGGTTTATCTATTTTCTCTGGTTTCTCCTGCGGCAGCTTTTTGCTCCAAAACGGATCATCGCCCTGATTATGCAGACACTGATATTAAAAACAATGACCAGACATGTCAATAACAGATTCAGCAAAGAGAAAAATCAAAGTCTTACAGCTGGCGGTTTGTTGGTGGCACAGAAGGGAAGCAGGCCGGTTCTAGCGCAGACGTGCTCCGGTTCATTCAGTATCTTACGCACAGCCTCTGTGATTTCTTCACCGGAGAGCTGGAGTTTTGAATGTCGCAGTGGGTCATCAACATTATCAGTATACTCGCACATCAAACCGGAGCGCTGACTAAGGGGCAGTATGCTCCATGATATCCAACAGCGAGCGAGATCAACCCCTGTTAAACCGTTGGCCATAAAGGCTCTGAGCTTTGACAGCTGGGGAGCATATTTGCTTCTCTCCTGGGCAGTCAATCTTTGAGGAAAAGGGTGTGTATTGCTGAGCCGCTCCGGACGAAAGCCAGGCAAGGGATTCTCACCAGCAGGGGAGGTGTCTTTGCAGTAGAACCATGTCTGATTCCACTCCTTGGGGTGACTGTGCAGCTTAGCGTGAGGGTATGTGACCTCTTTCCTTTTTTGAATCGCCATGCCACCCAACTCCATATTGGAGCCATCAGTAAACTCAGTATGGCGGTTTAGATGGAAAAGATCTCTGAATAATTCCACTGTGGGCTCCTCTTGAAAGAACACCTCACAGAGCACTTGGAGGTGGCACATATTTGTAACAGAGTTGGGGCCAGTGTCTTGCGGATGGAGTTGGAAATCGGTTAAAACATCCCGGTAAAATTTAGAACCGGGCGGCTTAAAGCCCTGGGCTAAGTGATCTACGAAAACAACAACCTCTCCTTCTCGAGGTGTGGGGGGGCATTCTTTGCCAGGAGCCCTCCAATGGATGGTGTCTTTACTGCCCAAGGCACCAATCAGGACTAACTCGTCCAGTTAATCCTCTGTGATGCGAGAAGGGACCCAATTGCACTCATACACTTGCTTGGACATGATGGAATCTACAAGGTAGAAGATCCCGGTTCAAAAATGCATTTGATCAAGGTACGTTGGTATGGGCACTGTTAAACCGGAGACAGAACTATCTGAACCGGAGTTTCATGAAGCAACCAACATCTGGCGGTTCAACAAGGGGACTAATGGTATATACCGGTTTGTCAAATTTTTCTACAATGTTAAACCGCCTGATCTAAGCATTGAACAGTCAAGACTGCAGATGAGTAAGTACACAAAAACAGATTTCACAAGATTATACTACAGCTTTGGATTTGGAACATGTTTATAAAGGAGATAAATATTCAAGGCCCAAAAGGAGCAGTGCCGAATCAATAAGCAAAGGTATGGATAAGATCTATGGTCTTAATATGACGGACAATGAAGACGGAGGATAAAAACTACTGCTACACAGAGCGAAGATTCACAGACTCGTCTAAGGATCTACCATATGAACAAGAAGCAAGCGATGAACACTTGAGAACATGGAAACCCTAGAACAGATCTATGATGAAAAGGATAGAAGACTTACCGGAGCTGAGGAAGAAGCGGAAGGTCGCCGCGGTGCTCTGGTACGTTCAGGGTGATGCAGCGGCCAAGGTTGGTGCAGAGGTCGACGGCGGCGGCGGAGCTCCGAAGACTAGGCGACGCGAGGAAGATGAAGCAGAAGGGCACGAAGGGGAAAAGAAATGACCCTTCGGTCCTATTTATAAAGCAAGGGAGAAGGGTCAGGCACGAAAATCAAGGGGCCGCAAGTTTGGAAACAGAGCTGTCGCCTCGATTATTGCAGATCTATTAAACAGGAAGGTATCATGGATAATTTCTTTATGACAAATGACGTCACAGCAATCAGAGAAGATGACATCACGACGGTTCACCAAACTACAAGAAGATGTTGAAGATGAAGTTTTTGCTAAGGATTGACATGAACCTGTTCAAATCAATCTGGGGCCTAATGTTGGGGATATTACTACTGGGCGTAAACCGGCCTATCTGGGCCGGATTAACTTCATCAATAGTTAAGCATGTTAAAGCCCATGAAGATAGATGAGGGCTCAAGACCCATAATCGGTTGAGAGCCTGTAGCCGTAAACCGGCGTCAATATGTAACTTGTATTGTAAGTTAGGAATAAGTAGAGGCCAAACTGGACACATCTATGAGCCGGTGTTGGGACTCTGTAAACCAACGGGCGTCACCCATGTATATAAGGGGACGACCCGGCGGTGGTTCAAGGACAACAGACGACAACTCGAGACATAGGCAAAGCTTATTTGCTCCCTAGTCATCGAAACACCCATCAATTCCATCACAACTAGACATAGGCTTTTACCTTCATCGAAGGGGCCGAACTAGTATAAACTCTCTTGCGTCCTTGTGTCCGCTTTAACCCCTTCAAGCTAACCCGTCGCGATGGCTCCACGACTAAGTCCTTTCTCTAGGACATCTGCCGTGACAAAACCACGACAGAACATGTCATGAACATTTGCAAAGTTTGAAGGAAGCTCGAGTTGATAGGCAAGGTCGCCTCTCTTGCTGACGATCTTGAAAGGTCCCATGTATCTAGGGGTAAGCTTCCCTTTGATACCGAAGCGACGAGTACCTTTCATAGGAGAGACGCGGAGGTAAACATGATCTCCGATCTCGAAGGCCAAATCACGGTGCTTACTATCATAGTAGCTCTTCTAGCGGGATTGGGCTGCTTTGAGGTTATCTCGAATGACTTTGCACATTTCCTCTGCCTCTGTGATTAAGTCATTACCCAAAAGCTGACGTTCACCGGGTTCAGACCAGTTGAGAGGGGTACGGCACTTCCTGCCATACAGAATTTCAAATGGGGCCTTGCCCGAACTTGCTTGAAAACTGTTGTTGTAGGAGAATTCAGCATATGGAAGACAATCCTCCCACTTCATGCCGAAGGAGATCACACAAGCCCTGAGCATATCTTCAAGAATCTGGTTGACATGCTCGACTTGACCGCTAGTTTCAGGATGGAAAGTTGTATTGAAGCGGATGGTGGTGCCCATGGCCTTCTGGAAAGAATCCCAAAACTTGGAGGTAAAGATGCTGCCACAGTCTGAAGAGATCACTTGAGGAATACCATGCAGAGAGACAATTCGAGAGGTATAGAGTTCCGCCACTTGAGCTGCAGTGATTGACTCTTTGATAGGCAGAAAATGAGCCACTTTAGTGAGTTTGTCGATGACAACGAATATAGCATCATTGCCACGCTTGGACTTTGAAAACCCAGTCACGAAGTCCATCTCAATGTGGTCGAACTTCCATTCTGGAATGGCAAGAGGTTGGAGGAGACCAGCTGTCCTTTGGTGTTCTGCCTTCACTCTTCTGCAGACATCACACTCATTCATGAATTGAGCAATCTCACGCTTCATTCGAGTCCACCAATAAGCTTACTTGAGGTCCTAATACATCTTCGTGCTCCCAGGGTGGATGGAGAGGAGAGAATTGTGAGCCTCGTTCATGATCACTTTACGAAGGTCACCTTTGGGCACAACAATACGATCCTCGAAGAAGAGAGTATCCTTGTCATCAAGGCGGTAGCACTTGTACTTGGGTTGACTCTTGGCAATCCCAATCTTCACCTTTTTCACCATAGCATCAAGAAGTTGAGCTTGGCGAATCTGGTCTTCCAAGGTAGGAGAGACTTGAAGGTTGGCGAGGAAACCTTGAGGAACAACTTGCAGATTGAGTTTGCGGAAAGCTTCACAAAACTCGGGTTGATAAGGCTTCAGAATCAGACTGTTGCAATAAGCCTTCCTGCTCAATGCGTCAACAATCACATTGGCCTTGCCTGGAGTATACTCGATACTCGGATTATACTCTTGAATCATTTCGACCCATCGAGTTTGCCTGAGGTTGAGATTAGGCTGAGTGAAGATGTACTTGAGACTCTTGTGGTCAGTGAAGATGTCCACTTTTCTTCCCAATAAGAGATGTCTCCAAGTCAAAAGAGCATGCACAACTGCCGCCAACTCGAGGTCATGAGTGGGGTAGTTCTTCTCGTTGAGCTTCAACTGACGAGAGGTATAAGCCACAACTTTCTTCTCTTGCATCAACACTGCGCCAAGACCTTGGAGAGAGGCATCACAAAAGACCTCGTACGGTTTGGATTCATCAGGCGGAGTCAGAACTGGAGCAGTGACCAATTTCTCTTTCAAAGTGTTGAAAGCAATGTCACACTCCGGAGACCAAACATACTTGACGTGCTTCTGGAGAAGATTTGAGAGAGGCTTCGCGATCTTAGAAAAGTTTTCAACGAATCTTCGACAGTAGCTTGCGAGACCGAGGAAGCTACGAAGTTGCTTCATGTTCTGAGGTGGTTATCAATTCACAATTGCAGACACCTTCTCAGGATTCACCGCAATGCCCTTGGCGGAGATGATATGACCAAGATAAAGAACCTCATCAAGCCAAAATCCGCACTTGGAGAACTTGGCGTAGAACTTGTGTTCCCTCAGCTTATCGAGTACCAAACGCAAGTAATTGGCATGATCTTCCTTGTTCTTCAAAAAGACCAGAATGTCGTCGAGATAGACCAAAATGAAGTCATTGGTGTAGGCGTTGAAGATGAAGTTCATCATGCGAGAGAAAGTCGGAGGAGCGTTGACGAGGCCAAAAGACATGACAGTGTATTCATATGAACCATAGCTTGTCCTGAAAGCCGTCTTGGGAATATCTTGCTCACGGATTCGGATCTGATGATAACCCATATGGAGATCAAGCTTGGAGAATACTTGGGCACCTTTGAGTTGTTCGAACAGCTCATTGATGTTGGGAAGTGGGTATTTGTTCTTGATGGTCTTCTTGTTCAATGGACGGTAATCAACACAAAGTCGGTCCATTCCATCCTTCTTCTTCACAAAAAGAACACCACAACCCCACGGAGAAGAACTAGGCTGGATGAGACCCATTCTCTCTTGAATATCGAGTTGCTTCTTCAGCTCCTTCAACTCTTCAGGTCCGAGCTTGTAGGGACGCTTGCACACTGGTTCCGTGCCAGGCTCAAGATCGATGACGAATTCAACTGGCCGGTGCGGAGGCATTCCTGGAAGCTCTTCTGGAAAGACGTCTTGATATTCGCAAACAACTGGAATTTCCGAGATAGCATCCAGTTCACCGTTCTCATTCAGAGAAAATAGACGGATTGTATTATCCCGAGCGACAAAGACAATTGCATCCTCAGACGAATGAGTCAATTGAATCTGCCTGGCTGCATAATCAAGCTGAGCCTTGTGCTTAGAAAGCCAATCCATCCCGAGAATAAGATCAATATCCGAGTTACCAAGAACCATTGGAGAAGCCAGAAACTTGAAATCACCCATCATGATAGAAATATCCGGAACCATCATACTAGAACTCAGACGCTTAGCCGGAGAGACGACTTGCATAGCTCTAGGTAATGTCTTAGTACTAAATGTTGGGGAACGTTGCAGAAAACAAAAAATTTCCTACGGTTTCACCAAGATCCATCTATGAGTTCATCTAGCAACGAGTGATCGGATTGCATCTACATACCTTTGTAGATCACGCGCGGAAGCGTTCAAAGAACAGGGATGAGGAAGTCGTACTCGACGTGATCCAAATCACCGGAGATCCTAGCGCCGAACGGACGGCACCTCCGTGTTCAACACACGTACGGTCAGCGTGACGTCTCCTCCTTCTTGATCCAGCAAGGGGGAAGGAGAGGTTGATGAAGATCCATCAGCACGACGGTGTGGTGGTGGATGCAGGGCGTCACCGCAGCAGGGCTTCGCCGTATACTGCGAGAGGGAGAGGTGTAGCAGGGGAGAGGGAGGTGCCAAGACTCAAAAGTGTGGCTGCCCCCTCCCTCCCCTCCTTTATATAGGCCCCCTAGGGGGGTGCGCCGGCCCTAGGAGATGGGATCTCCTGGGGGGCGGCGGCCAAGGGGTGGAGTGCCCCCCAAGCCAGGTAGGGCGCCCCCCCACCCTAGGGTTCCCAACCCTAGGCGCATGGGGTGGGCCAAGGGGGGTGCACCAGCCCACTATGGGCTGGTTCCCCTCCCCACTTTGGCCCATGGGGCCCTCCGGGATGGGTGGCCCCACCCGGTGGACCCCCGGGACCCTTCTGGTGGTCTCGATACAATACCGGTGACCCCCGAAACTCTCCCGATGGCCGAAACTGCACTTCCTATATATAATTCTTCACCTCCGGACCATTCCGGAACTCCTCGTGACGTCCAGGATCTCATCCGGGACTCCGAACAACTTTCGGGTTACTGCATATTCATATCTCTACAACCCTAGCGTCCCCGAACCTTAAGTGTGTAGACCCTACGGGTTCGGGAGACATGTAGACATGACCGAGACGGCTCTCCGGTCAATAACCAATAGCGGGATCTGGATACCCATGTTGGCTCCCACATGCTCCTCGATGATCTCATCGGATGAACCACGATGTCAAGGATTCAAGCAACCCCGTATACAATTCCCTTTGTCAATCGGTACGTTACTTGCCCGAGATTCGATCGTCGGTATCCCAATACCTCGTTCAATCTCGTTACCGGCAAGTCACTTTACTCGTACCGTAATGCATGATCCCGTGACCAAACACTTAGTCACTTTGAGCTCATTATGATGATGAATTACCGAGTGGGCCCAGAGATACCTCTCCGTCATACGGAGTGACAAATCCCAGTCTTGATCCGTGTCAACCCAACAGACACTTTCAGAGATACCCGTAGTATACCTTTATAGTCACCCAGTTACGTTGTGATGTTTGGTATACCCAGAGCACTCCTACGGTATTCTGGGAGTACACGATCTTCTATGGTCTAAGGAAAAGATACTTGGACATTGGGGAAAAACTCTAGCAAACGAACTATACGATCTTGTGCTATGTTTAGGATTGGGTTTGTCCATCACACCATTCTCCTAATGATGTGATCCCGTTATCAATGGAATCCCCATGTCCATTAGCCAGGAAACGCATGGACTATCTGTGCATCAACGAGCTAGTCAACTAGAGGCTCACTAGGGACACGATTGTGGTCTATGTATGCACACATGTATTCGATTTCCGGATAATTACAATTAAACATGAAATAGACAATTATCATGAACAAGGAAATATGAATAATCATTTGTATTATTGGCCGCTAGGGGCAGATTTCCAACACTAAATTGTTCTCCGATGCAAGATGGAAATGACATGAAGGAATGGTGATGCACTAGAGTCAAAAGTACTTTTGCGGGGAACATCGTTAACAGGAAGGTTACCCATGATGACATCTGACGAGTCCTCTGCCTGAGCTGCGTTCATCAAGTTGACCTTGGCGTGCTTGGGGTTATGCTTGACCACAACTGTACTTGCCGATCTCACAGGAGGAGGAGGAGGAGGAAGACGCCTATGATTGAAGCATTTGTTGGCATAGTGACCCTTCTATTGGCACTTGTTGCACGTGACCTCTGAAAGCGGACGGTGATACGGAGCACTCGATCTTGGAGCTTGAGACGAAGTCTTGTTCTGAAAGCCAGGGTTGGGTGGGTGCGAAGATCCACTGCCACCTTTGCTCTTCTGATACGGCTGACGAAACGGAGGAGGAGGAAGCCAATACTTCTGCTGCTTGGCCACTTGAGTAGAGGAAGAAGGAGTAGTGTCTCTGACTCGTTTCTTGGAAGCATCACACCTCAGTTGAGCGACCTCTTGCTTCAATGCCATGTTGTAGAACTCGTCGTGTCTCAAGGGCTCAAAGAGAACAAGAGCTAGCTGAATTTCTTCTCTGAGACCACCCCTGAACTAGTATTTCATGCTCTTCTCATCAGGTACGTCCTTCTTAGCAAAGCGGGCGAGCTTCTGAAACAACTTGTTGTAGTCATCGACAGACAAAGAGCCTTGCTTCAGGTTGCGGAATTCCTCACGCTTGCTTTCAACCACGCTCTGGGGGATATGGTGAGCTCTGAAATCTTGACGGAATTCATCCCAGGTAATCGCACGGCCTCCTCTGGAATTCTTGTACTGCTGGAACCATTCTGCAGCTTGATCTTTGAGTTGGAAGGAAGCAAACTTGACAAAGTCCTCAGGCCTGACGTTACTGCACTCGAAATGCTTGCACAGATCCACAAGCCAATCGTCAGCATCAGTTGCCTCAACACAATTGCTGAAAGTCTTTGGCCCGTTAGCAAGGAACTGGTTGAGTGTAGCAAAGTGATTCTGATTGTTGCCTTGGTTGCCTTGGTTCGCTTGATTGCGCTCTTGAAGAATTTGCATGATCAACTGTGTGTTTGCATTGGTTGCAGCCATCACAGCTTGCCATGCCTCCGGAGGAGGAGGAGGTGGTGGCGGATCCTGATTCTGATTCTGATTGGTGCTCTTAGCGGGAGCCATCCTGAAGAGGGTGACAACCGTTAGCACATTGACAGATAAAATGAAGCTGAATCAAAGGGGTTGAAATTGCAACATATAGTCTTCACATCCGAACATAAGAACGAATGCATTCCACTTGAAATGGTCACATATCCATAAATTGAGAAGCCACTTAGAATTTAGGTAGAGAAATAAATCAACAAGGTACAGATCAAGAATGAATACTCGGTAAGAAATCCCAATCTCAAACCAAATATCCGTGGAAGAAGAACTAGAGCTACTTGAATTCCCACCTATGAAACTCCCGAACCTTTCCGGTTATGCAATCAGGTGTTGGGGATACAGGGGAAGCATAATATCTCACCCAAATCTAGCAAATCCTACATCTAGCTGTATCCATCCTTCAACACATAACCTAGAAAAACTTCGGAAACCATCTACCTCAATCTTCGAAAAGCATCCGTTATACAAGTTATGGCGATACTCCTGAACTCCCGCCCCAGTACTGGGTGGCGTCGAGGTTATCTCACCAATGAACTGCATAAAAGATATTTTCGATGTCGGTGTACTAAACTCAGGTATTCCAGAACTGCAACGATAAAATTGTGACGACAACACCTCGGAGCTCAACTCCCCGGGACACTGCCACAACCCCTAAAGACAGGAGGCACCAAGAACAATGTTCTCGTCACAAAACCATCGGAATGATTCCAAGATACCCGCGTGATCCTAAAAAATTTTTAATGAAATTTGAGAAGAGAAGAGTCAGAACTCTACGGCAGGATGCCTTACCAGAGCGATGAGGAGACTGGGGAGTAAAAAGAATTCCTAAACTCTCCGATATATAATTCCTAAATGACTCAAAACATTTTTCTAGACTCAACTCGGCCGCTAAAAACGATCAAGCAATGGGGGCTCCTAAGGTCCGGGAAGGCTCTGATTACCAACTTGTAATGCCCTCGATGCGGCTATAGCTCCCACGTGTCGAGGCATGACTTAGAGACATAACCGCATTGAAAGCTAAGTCGCAAGTTAGGCAATCTTCACAACATCCTATGTAAGATAGACAATAAAGGGGAGATACATAGTTGGCTTACACTCGCCACGTCAATCAAAGTACATAAATAGCATTACATCAATCAAACACTCATGGCCCGACTACGGCACCAAAATGAAAGATAAACCCAACATGCGACACGGTCCCGATCACCCCAACTGGGCGCCACTACTGATCATCAGGGAAAGACACGTAGTAACGGCGTGAGTCCTCGTCGAACTCCCACTTGAGCTCAAGCGCGTCATCTGGAACGGAATCATCAGGCCCTGCATCTGGTTTGGAAGTAATCTGTGAGCCACAGGGACTCAGCAATCTCGCACCCTCACGATCAAGACTATTTAAGCTTATAGGTAAGGCAAGGTAAAATATGTGGAGCTGCAGCAAGCGACTAGCATATATGGTGGCTAACCTGTTCGCAAAAGAGAGCGAGGAGAGAAGGCAAAGTACGAACGAGAAACTAAAGAACATCCTGCGCAAGCATTACTCCAACACCGTGTTCACTTCCCGAACTCCGCCGAGAAGAGGCCATCACGGCAACTCACACAGTTGATTCATTTTAATTAAGTTAAGGTTCAAGTTATCTACAACCAGACATTAACAAATTCCCATCTGCCCATAACCGCGGGCACGGCTTTCGAAAGATCAAATCCCTACAGGGGAGTCCCAACTTAGCCCATGACAAGCTCCCATGGTCACCAAAGGAATAGACCTTCTCCCGAGACATTCCGATCAGACTCGGTATCCCGGTTCTACAAGACACTTCGACAAGTTAAAACAAATCCAGCAACACCGCCCGAATGTGCCGACAAATCCCGATAGGAGCTGCACATATCTCGTTCTCAGGGCACACTCAAATGAGACTAGCTACGAGTAAAACCAACCCTCAAGTTGCCCCAAGGTGGCCCCGCAGGCAGCTCAGTCGGACCAACACTCAGAGGAGCACTGGCCCGGGGGGTTAAATAAGATGACCCTCAGGCTCCGGAAACCCAAGGGAAAAAGAGGCTAGGTGGCAAAAGGTAAAACCAAGGTTGGGCATTGCTAGAAAAGCTTTAATCAAGGCGAACTATCAAGGGGTTCCCATTATCACCCAACCGCGTAAGGAACGCAAAATCCGGGAACATAACACCGGTATACGGAAACTAGGGCGGCAAGAGTGGAACAAAACACTGGGCGAGAGGCCGAGCCTTCCACCCTTTACCAAGTATATAGATGCATTAAGATAACAAGGCAATATAATGATATCCCAACAAGTAAATAATGTTCCAACAAGGAACGGTCTCCAATCTTCACCTGCAACTAGCAACGCTGTAAGAGGGGCTGAGCAAAGCGGTAACATAGCCAATCAACAGTTTGCTAGGACATGGTGGGTTAGAGGTTTGACATGGCAATTTGGGAGGCATGATAAGCAAGTGGTAGGCATCGTAGCATAGGCATAGCAAAAGAGCGAGCATCTAGCAAAGCAAAGATAGTAGTGATTTCGAGGGTATGATCATCTTGCCTGCAAAGTTGTCAGAGTTGACTGGATCCTCGAAAGCAAACTCAACGGGCTCCGCGTTAGCGAACTCGTCTCCCGGCTCTACCCAAACAAGACAAACAAGCAAACGGAACGCAATCAACCACGTGCAAAGCTCAAACAATATGATGCAAAGATGGTATGCTATGCGGGATGCAATATGCGATGCATATGCAAGATTTGACAAGGAATGCATGAACCTGGCCTCAACTTGGAAATCCAAGTATGCCAGTGGAAAGGTGAGATGAGATCGCTTGAAAACGATATAAAGAACACCGGAATCGGAGTTATGGTTTGGAAATGGGAAGCAATTCAAATATGACCACGTTCTGCGATTTACAGCAAGTAGTCATCTAAATGCAACAAGATGAACATGCTAGATCACCCAAACATGGCATCAAAATACATGGCAGGGATCCACTCATGATGCATAAGAAAAGACTAGCACTGAGATATGGCCAATTCATCCATTAACAGGTTCAAACAAGCATGGCAAAAATGCATTTGGTAAACAGATTTCAGACTTAGTGAAATTAACACTTGTCTAGAATTTCATATCAGATAGCACACTTTGGAGCATGAAAACTATAAGCTACAGGACCTAAACATGGCAAGGTAAAGCATGGCATGGAGCTACTCAAAGAGATTAACAAAAGTCCCTTAGTGGCCTTGAGCCAAAAGGGATCAGAAAATACATTTTCAAGCATGTGAACATGGCAAAAACATAATCAGTTCTCAGACTTAGTGAAAACATGAGCATGCTGAAACAGATATCAAGTAGGCATGTCTACGAGCTCGATGCACTCACTACAGAGCAAGTCATGACAATCTAAGCATGCAACCATCAATAATACACAAAATACAAGCTAGACATGGCAAGAACAATAGCATATCATGCACGGATCAACTACAATATCCTCAGCAAAATCGCTAACAAGTAGACCATCTGCCCAGATTCACGAAATGACAAAAGTAGAGCTCGATTGACTCAAGCTAGGGTGATCCATAATTGCAAACAATGCCATGGATGGATATAGCTCTACAAGATTAACAAAACATCCTTACTGATCATCCTCAAAAGAGGCACGGATCACTAGGAATCAACATGAACATATGGCATAATGAGATAAACAGCTCAAGGACTTAGTGGAAATGCTAAGTCCCTGAAATCAGCATTAACGAATGCACCACTTTGCAAGCTTGTGCTAGTCACCACACACGGATTGCACCTCTGGATAGATGGCAAAACATATAACAAAACTCATGTAGAGCTCAGGGGCGTATCATGCACACAATAATCATGGCAAAAAAAAAACAAATATCTAATTGGAGCAGTAGATCTGACAATTATCTCAAATAGCACTCTTCTAACAGCATTTCGGGCATCAAGATGAACTCAAATGAAAATGATGCAATGAGATGAAATGATGTGCTCTCTGAGACGAACATTTTGATATGCTATATGCCCAAAAGGGAGCTACGGATGCAAAGTTACGGCACAACGAACAAGGGCAAAATATTAGGGTTTCGGGGATAAAAGTCAACCGAGACGGGATCCGTATCCAGATCTGGACGCATGGGTTACGAGGTTCACCGGAGAGGGACTTGAAGCTCGCCGGAGATGGGGACTTCGCCGGATCCGGCCGGTGCTCCGGTCGCCGGAATCGAAGAAGATGCGGGGAGGCGAGGCGGCGTCGGCCGGTGGCAGCCCCGGCGAGGCGGCATGGCGTGCGGCGGCCTCGGGAGCTCGCCGGCGTCGTGGGGCAAGAGCCGGCCGGTGGCCGTGGCCGTGAAGGTGGCGGCGCGGCAGAGCAAGAAGCAGGCGGCGGCGGCGCGGAATCCGGTCGGCGCGCGGGGAGATGGGCCGGGAGAGCCCAATCCGGGCTCTCTGGGCCGCGGCGACGGGGACGGCGCGGGGTGCCACGTGGCGGCACGGGAATGGCTGGCGGCGGCGTGTCCGGCGCCGGCGGACAATGTCCGGCGCGTGGAGGGTCAGATCTAGGGTTTCGGGTGGAATGACCGGGATTTCGAATGGGGGAGGTATATGTAGGCATAGAGGGAGCTAGGAGAGTCCAAATGAGGTGCGGTTTTCGGCCACACGATCGTGATCGAACGCTCTAGATGATGGAGAAGGTTTTGGTGGGTTTTGGGCCAACTTGGAGGGGTGTTGGGCTGCAACACACACGAGGCCTTCTTGGTCCCTCGGTTAACCATTGGAGCATCAAACGAAGTCCAAATGGTACGAAACTTGATAGGCGGTCTACCGGTAGTAAACCAAGGCCGCTTGGCAAGTCTCGGTCCAATCCGGAAATGTTTAATCCCCACACATGAAAGAAAGGTAGAAATGACCCCCGGAGGAGAACGAAGCGCCGGAATGCAAAACGGACAACGGGGAAAATGCTCGAATGCATGAGATGAACACGTATGCAAATGCAATGCACATGATGACATGATATGAGATGCATGACAACGATAACAACACACAGAGACAAAAACCCGAACCCGAGAAAATAAAATAACTTAACGCCGGAAACAGCAAGAGTTGGAGTACATACTGGGAAAATCATATCCGGGGTGTTACACCCCCTCCCCACTGTGGCTGGTTCTTCCTTCACCCCGGCGAGTCCCCCCCCCCACCCCCTAAAAATCGACTGACCCAAAAGTCGATTCAGTCGACTGAAGTGTAGCTAAATCGGAGCAGCATCGCAAGCAAGAGCAAGAGCGAGAGCAGCAGCGCGAGCAAGAGCAAGAGCAAGAGCAGACCAGGCAGGGGACCGAGAGCAAGAGCAGAGCAGCAGCGCGAGCGAGAGCTAAAGCAGCAGCAGCTCCTACTAATGTGGACGTCACTACCGAGGGAGCAATGCCATGGAGGAAGTGGCCGGCGACGCCGCCGTGGATGGAGTCGCGCCGTGTCGGCTCGGGAGCGAGCGCCGGCAGCACCGTGAGATCGAATCAAGAAGAAAATGCGGCGATTAGTGTACAACCTCTTTGGTGGCGCCGATTAGGCTGCAGCTTCATCTGAGGAAATGGTGATGATGATGCTCTTCCGGTGGTGCAGGTGGTGTGGGAATGGAGGTGGCGCGAAAGACGAGGGGAACGCCGGGGCAGCTCCTTGGAGGTGGAGGACGGGGTGGCTGAACCGGCGGGACGATGATATCGACGACGGATCCTCATCCGGTACGGTGGATGAGGGACGACGAGGTGTTGCTGTGGACGATGTCATCGGGGAAGAGGCTCCGGCTGGGTGGCGGACGGAGCAGGGTGTGGGGTTTCGTCGCGGGTTTTCGCGGCCTCGGTGTACGAATGGGTGGGCGGATGGGATGTCAGTGGGGAACCATGGCTTAGAGACGTGCTTGTCCGAAATGTGGGGTAAGTTACAAAAGTACCCCCACCAATTTGAGGCGGTTCTTTCGGTTCAGGGGTACCACGGGCACCGCGTGTCGGGATTTCACAGGAGGTGGGAGTTTTCACGCGCGTTGTAATTTCGGAATAGTAAGGCGCGGGTTGAGATGGAGGGAGTTGTCGGAGCACAACGAGACAAAGATATATCTTAAATATTTTACGCTAACAAGGCGCGGGTTGAAATTTCGGACAAGCCTAACGTGTACTGTACCAAATCAATGCGCACTACAAATGTCATTCAAAACTTTGAATTCATGTTATGTTCAATTCAAATATTTCCCTACGTGTATAATGCATGCAACCTACTACTCAAATGAACGTGTTAGTGCATTCCAAACATATATACTACCGCTTCAATATGAACTAAATTTGAATTCGTTTCTCTATTTGAATAATACTTACAGTAATGATTGTTGTGAAGTCAAAGCATTTGAATTCGTTTCTCTATTTTAATAAGATCTACAATCATCATTATTGTCAAGTTAAACCATCGTTTGTGTATTATCTTCACAGCACACCACATGATTAGTCTCGAGTTACATATGAACTATGTGTACTATATGAACTCGAGCTAGATTTTTTGAATCCACTTTATATTGATTTCAAATCACATTACATTTATAGCTCTAGCTAGATCTTCATAATCTAAACCATGTCTCATATGTATAATGTGTTTATCACATTATGTATGGTGCCCCGCCCCCTACGCCTACAAGTATTTAGATGTGAGTTGCAAACACCACACATTACCACAAATTCAAAAAAATGTGAGAATGTTCGATATATAGTATTGTTTAGATTGTTCAATATTTAGTTGTAAGCTGCAAACGCCACACATTATCACAAATTCAAATAAAATGTGAGATTGTTTGATGTATAGTATGGTTTAGATTGTTCGGCATTTAGCTGTGAGTTGCAAACGCCATGGATTATCACATTATGGTATAACATGTGCACAGCACATGTATCACCGCTATATTCATGCATGCAATGTTTAAAACACTATGATCTCCTATTAAAATATATGAATCCGCTTTCGTATCAAATTATGATCTTTGTTAGTCTCTTACACCCACACAATCCTCTAACCTTTGTAGCTACCACTAACTTTCTCTCGTGCATGCACACACCCTCCTCGCCCTCCCCCTCCCTCGGCATTCTATCCACCGGGCACATTCATTTTTTTCTTTAGGTCGTTCTCCCAGAGTCTCCACAACTCCTTTCCGACACACACCGATCGATAAACCTCTTCAGCGATGCCTGCCTACAACATACACACACACCTTCAATCTCCTCCTTTATGTGTCCTTGCCTCGTGTCTCTCATATAGTCAGACACACGTGTAAACTCTCGCCCCTCTTTTCATCAATCTCACAACCGCACACTCCTCCCCCTATCTAGCTAGTAGTTGGGCCTCTTGCACCACCTCCTAGCTTCATTCTCTCTGTCTATCCGTCTTGCTGGGCCTTATTTGCCTCTAACAAATGGACGTACGCTGAGCGATCTCTCGCTATACATATAGCAAGCTAGGTCCTTATAACTCGTTTTTACCCACACGTCAATCGATCTACCTCATTAGTTGTGTCTCTCCCTTCCTCCGACAAACAACAATTGATCTACCGATCTAATTAGGTTTGCTTACCAAACACATGGTTCCCCTTCATCATCCATGGATGCGTCTCGACAGATCTATCACACACAGGCACACACAGAAACACATCACCACTCTTATTGATAACATTGCAGTTCCACCCTCAGTTTGTCTAGTAGGCCTCTCCCACCATCTTCGAGAAGCAACTCCATCACCCATCCAACACTCTACCCCTCTCCCTCCCTCTCCCTTCCTCTCTCTCTCTCCTCTATCTCTCTCTCTGTCCCATCATATTTCTCGTCCTTCAGTTATGTATGGATGTCGACCGATCTCCCTCAAGACATAGATGGGTCTCTCCTTCTGAACACATATACGAGTCGTTCTACCTCTATAGTTAGGCCTCTGCCTACCCCCCCCCCCACCCCCTCCCCCACACACACCTATACATCGAGTGCTCTAGTCATGTATCCCTGCCACACACAAACTTGACATGTGCCCTCTAATGTTCCGGTAGGCCAGTCGCCCTATATCTTTGACTTGCACACACACACACACACACAATTTCGATGGCTCTCTTCATCGATCTCGCGCTCACCCACTTGATCCTCTCTTCGACTCTATTGATAGCTATGACCCCTCCCTCTCTTCTCGTGGATTGCCCGACCCTCTATGTATGATATGGATAGGCCTCCATTTCACACACATTGCATGCAAAATTTTGTTTGAGATGTCATCGACACATATTCCCACAAATAATTTACGAAATCAACCGCCACCCCACCCCCACCCCAAAACAAAAAACACTCACGAACGCGGTTTGTATCTCTCACACACACCCACGTAGGTGGGGGATGTGCACGAAGAGAAGAGGTGCATGCACGGCGCACGTACTCCCGTCTCTTTCCCAACCACACCCGCGCGGGTACACGGTGGAGCTCATTTCTGTATGAAAAAGGCAGCCCACGTGGTAATTTGGCACGTGTACTGGTTGTCCACTTGGTGGAGGGAGGATCGTCTACCACGGGTGAATAAACAAATTGCGACTTGACGTGTTATGTTAAAAACAAGAGGCAAACCATGTGGGGCCTACCTTAGAGGCAAGGCATTATACACTGGAGTACTTTTGATGTGTCCCATCAACTCGCAGAACAAGGAGAAGCTTGCTTAGTACGTCGTCTCCCCCGCCCACGGGCGCGGTGGCTCGCAGGATGAGGTGAAGCTTGCTCCGCCTTACGCCCGCTCCCTCGCCCATGCACGCGGTGGCTCGCAGGACGAGGAGAAAAATTTACTACTCCCTCTATTTACTCCTCGTCCCTACTACCTTGGTTATAGAGATTATATCATACTGTTTGGAATATATATGTCCTTTAGTAGATTTCAATATGAACTACTAGTACATACTCCAAACACTGATGTATATAGACGTATTTTAGAGTGTAGATCCACTCATTTTGCTCCGTATGTAGCACTCTCCCTCGCCCCTCGACCCTCACCCATGTGGTGGACGTGCATCAATTCATTCGGTCTCATATAGCCAGAACGATATATATTGCACTACCATTATTGCTCGACTTCCCGAAGAGGCGAAGAGCCAATCGCAAGGTTAATATTTTGGAGATGCCAAGTGCAAGGTTATAGGAGAACGAGTAGTAGGTGCCGCGTCATTTATAAATAAAGTTTTTTTCTTCAGTGGCACATACGCAATATGATAGGTTCATATGGAGAGAAAAGGAAACCGCTCCACTATATACATAGTCAGGACGGGCCAGCCTACACGGTTGCTTGCTGGGGTTGCTCTCTTCACACTCTCTCGCACAAAACGACTGTGGCCACATCTCTAACATCCCGGTGGATCACGTCCGCTTGGGGAAGGGGTGGATGCTTAGTGTAGATGCGGTGGCCGTCGCCGACGGCGAAAACCCATTGTCGGCATGTCCCAATTAGGGGTCCCGCCGTTCTCTCTCACAAAGCCGGTGAGGTTGCCTTCGTCCCTTGCTCACTGCTGCGACGTGGGCAGTTGCCACCTCCCACCGCCCTCCTCAAGGTTGAGCTACGTCCCTTAGGTACAACTCCCTTTACAGTTGGCTTGCACCACTGCTCCAGCTGCCCACATCACTCCCTGTGGATATTTCTCTACTTCTTTGCCCCGCACATACCTCTACTGGCTTCTACGTACTGTATTTGTGATGAGTTTATGTCTCATCAACTAGTCTTGGTAATCTTATTCTAATCACGCGTCTTCAATTTCTTTTGCCACGGGGATGCTCATCTCGATTTTGGTGAAACTGCACAAAATGATCCGATGGTCAAAAGGTTGCAAACTTCATTTATTAGGAAGCTCGAATGTTGCCAGCAAATTGAAGCCTGGTCAGGGTTCACGATTCAAGGGCCAGGGACTGCATGGATCATTTTTTCTTTAGCTGCCGCTGTTCCAAAATAAGTGTCAACTTTAGTAGTAGTACAACTTTGTACTAAAGTTTGCACAAAGTTGAGACACTTATTTTGGAACGGAGGGAGTACATATTTGCTATGATCTGTCAATCATTGAGATGCAATAGCATGCATGTTAGTCTCCTTTATATTTGATGAAATGTTGCAACGGGCAACCTTGGACGCAAGATACATGTAACAGAAGCTGGAAGCTTCATAGCATTGTACAAATTTATTCGTTGATAAATTACAGTACGTACTATACTAGTACTTCCTCCGTTCCTAAATATAAGTCTTTGTAGAGATTTCACCATGAACCACATGCGGATGTATATAGATGCATTTTAAGTGTAGATTCATTCATTTTGTTCCGTATGTAGTGGAATCTCTACAAACACTTATCTGCTAGTAATAGCTAGCCCCCACTACTAGGAATTCTCTATCCTCTCCTTGAGCCACATCATCAAAATTGATGTAGCCGTTAGATGAAGTAAATCAGTCCATAATAGCCGTCTGATCTAGACGTTGAGAGGCTCCGCACTAAGCCACATGCAAGCATGCAGAAATACCGTGGCACATGCATGTGAGTGGGTTTTAAATCACATCAACATGTCTGCATGCAAGCATGCACCGGTATCATGCATGTAAGTGAGCTTTTAAGTCCCATTAACATGTCAAAAAGAAAAATATAATCCCATTATGCAGTAGGAATTGGCTGATCTTTTTTCCTTACGTGGGATGATCTAAATGATGATGGGAGTTTATTTAGTTTGGCTACCACATTTGTCATGCGGTTATAGAGTTTTTTTAGTTCTATGAAATTGATAATTTTGCGCAGAGAGATATACCGATGTTCCGCGGCAACGCGCGGGGACTCATCTAGTAATATTTAGGAACGGAGGGAGTACTATGTAAAGAGTTAGGTGTCGCACGGTGATAGTGTGAAGTGGGCCATGTAATCATTGAGCATGTGTGTTTTCACTGCTCTTGCACGCCTCCGCTGTATGAATGGAGAAAATTGTAATCTAGTACTAGTACCTCCTTTAGATGAAAGAGTGGGACATCCAGCAGTCCTGCCACCTCAGTAATAAAGACCAATGAGCTGTCAAATCACATAGACCCAGCAGTAAGTTGGACGGACGAAGCAACCATCACTCTTGCGCCAGTGAGAGGTCGCGTCTGTTCTGCCCGGGCATGAATGCGGCACCGATTCTTTGGAGCGGCACTGACCATTTCGGGCGGGAAGCGCGCGCGGGCGATGGAGGGGCTTTGGGTGGGCCAGGCTGGTCAGGAGTGGGCGTGGCAGCTGTCCGCATGTCCCTACCAGACACGCCCGGAAACGAGAGGATGCACCAACTCTCGCGGCTAAAATCGTACGCTACACAACATCTCTCTGTAGGAGTAGGTCGATCTGTCGCTCTCTCTAACACACACATGTTGTTAAACACACACACACACATACGCACACGCACGCACCTTGGTCCCGTTACACCTTCTAACGTGACTTATTACACCTAGATGGAGGGAGTAGTAAGTATACGAGATACGGTGGCACACTGACTTAAGTCGAATACAAGTGCCCAAAATTTGTGTGCATGTTATAATAAGGATTCACTTAAAATAGTACGTGAGAGAACAGAGGGATCAATTGGACAGTGTTCCCGAGCAGTAGCGAGATGTGTGAGGTAAGATTCACCGCTGGCGCTTTTAATTTTTCTTATTAATTTGTTTGTTTCACCCTCTGACTGGTGGGACCCAACATACTACGTGGAGAGAGGTAAGGTGACTAAGGCTGCATTATTTCTGCACCACTGTGGATAGTCTTACCACCAAAGCCACATGACACGATTATGATTGAAATCCCAATGACTCCCACACACACAAAAAAAACACAGCATGCTTGTATAAAAGGTTATTTCCCTCTCGTTGAACATAACGGGAGGGTTGTGTAGCTGGTTAGCCTGTTCGCTCATCAAACTTGAGGTCTCGGGTTCGATAACTACACTTGAGCATAATTTGTGCCAGGAGGATTCTTTGACTGGTCAAAATGTTTTCTAGGGTTTGCATGCTTCACACTCTCTCTCCAGTATATATATTCACGCTGGAGCCTCAGCGCTTGTAGTTGCTCTCTTCACACTCTCTCGCCCTCTCCCGCTGGAGCCTCAGCGCTTGTAGTTGCTCTCTTCATACTCTCTCGCCCTCTCCAGATCTAAACAAGACTTCGTTGGCCTCTCTCTCCCCTCACTGCTGCTCAAAGAGCCGGCAGGATCCGTCCGCCGGGAAGGGAAGGAGGCTTAACGCTGTCGCCATCGGCGAGGGACTATCGGTGCAGCTATTCACTTTCCACCCAGTGGCGGTGCGGGAGGGCCTCCGACCCCTTCTTCTTCGTCGTCGTCCCGTCGCCAACCGAACCATGCCCCAAGAACCTTAAGGTATAATTTACTTACTCCACAAGCATTGCTCTAGCTGCATGTACACCATGAATCTAGGACGTGGTTCAAACAGGAAAGGAGTGAGGGAAAGTAGTGGGAAAAGTTGTATATAGCATGAATCTAGGACGCGGTTCAAAGAGGAAATGAAGGGAGAAATTTGTATAACATGAATCTAGGACGTGGTTCAAAGAGGAAAGGAATGGGGGAAAGTAGTGGGGAAAGTTGTATCGCATAAATCTAGGACGTGGTTCAAAGAGGAAAGGAAGGGGCAAAAGTACTAGTTCAAAAAGGAAAGAAAGGGACAAGGCTGTAGAGTTTGAGGAGGACTAGATTTGTGCGCTCACATAGGGAAAGATGTGTAAAGATAACCAAACTGGGACCAACACAAATATGCTCCTTGGTTGTTTGTTCTTTATTGCAATAGACTGTGCATGACCACAGTACATCGGTAGATGCACATGGTGCTGGTGCGTCCACTGTCCCGTGCAACTCATTAGCTGTTGTTAATCTAAGGCCCTGTTTGGTTAAAAACTCCCTAGTCCCTACCTGCTTGGTTCCAGGGACTAAACATGGACTAGAGGTTATTAAATGACATGTAAAAAGACCATGTTACCCCTAGTAATGAACTAATAGAGACAAGGTGCGATGCGTGGTAGGGGCAAGTGTTGGAAAAATTCCCAAAAAGACTCCCTCGGGGTCTTCTTTCTTTAGTCCCAAATGCCCACTTTTAGTCCCTAAAAGTCCCTCATGTTTGGTTTAGATGGGACTGACACAGAGTTTTTTTAGTCCCTACACCAAAATGTCCCTGTAAACAAACACCCTCTAATAATGCCGCTGGAAAATTGATGCAATCCCACAGTTAAAAGCAAATTACATGTTTAACGAATTTTATTGTTAATATAATCTCTATGTTAATATTAATCAATGCCACCGTTTGAGAAATGCTACTATCTTACTTTCTTTCCCATTTAGATAAGGTAGATGCTTCTTTTTGTTGGCTTCTGTGTCATCCACCGTTATTGACCACTAATTGTTTCCTTTGCACCTCTGTGTAAACAGGGTTATCTACTTCACCTCGTTGCCATTGTGACCTTTTGTTGCACTGCACAAAACACTTTTGTTTTAAGAGTGTTTTGTGCAGTTCAACCAAAATGTCACACCGATAACGTTGCTTGATCTTAGTGGAACTGCAGAAGAGGAGATCTTACTTCCTATCCGTTAAGGAGAATTTGGTTCAGATCTTCTTCTTGTGAGTTGTTTGAATTCCGCATCATGAGAGGTCAGTACTAGCCTTCTTTCACATGATTCTGTAGTGTGCTTTCATATGTTGTGCTACTTGTACGATAATGTTGCTTGATTTTAGTGAACTGCACAAATGGAGACAAGACTTCCAATCTGTATGTGCACCGTAATATCCCATTGAGGTAAGATAAGGATATTTCACAACTGCTGGCCTGTATGTTGCCACTTCCATCAAAAAATTAAGTTTAGTACTATACTTGTGCTCCCTAATTGACATGCCAAATCTTACATTGAAGGCGAAGCTTGTCTGTTATTGAACCAAGTGATGAAGGGGAAGAACAAGCGGAAGAAAAACAAAAATCAACTCCTGGTGCTGTAATGAAGCACTGGAACTGTGATGACACAAGTAATGATATAGTTTTGCATCTTAATTTATTGCTATGGCTGGAGCGAGCAATTGTTTTGCCACTGATTTGATGCAACTCTTAATGTAATATGTAATTATCTCTATGGGTGTTGTGCTACTGTTTAGATACTGTCATGAAAAAGTGGTATTGTCCTTGAGAAGTGCTTCATCTATGTTGTTTTAAATATTTCCTTTTCTTTTTTTCGAGCAAACAGGGATGCTAGCATTTAGTAGTCCTCTTGTCTTTGCACAACAGGATCATCTTCCTCTGAAGAAGAATATGGAGTACGTGAAGTGACTAGTTCCGATTATGCCAGGATGAAGAAGCCATGTCTATCTTCTCATCAGAAGGAGCAGTAGAAGGATGGTTACATTACTCCCCACAAGACCAAACTAACTTCAGCTCAGAAGGACTGACAAATCTCCATTTTTTTGCTGTGATGCGTGAGTACAATGTTGTTCTAGGATTCTTTCTAGTGAGTTCCATTTTTCTAAAAGTGTGCTATACATGGACCATGTATGTGCCTGTTGAAACTGTCAATTCATAGTACAGTTTGCTTTATACTAATCACTTTTTTGTATTTGTGCAAACAGGGGTGCTCAACTTGATTTCAATGGGAACTGCACAAAATGTTCATGAATACATCGAATCATTCATTTCCACCACAAGAAAGGAGGTGTCGATAAGTTCAAGGCGTTGCAACATATAAGGGCGAAATCATACAAGCTACGCGTGAATTTGGTTGATTTTGGTGGAACTGCACAAAAAGAACAGCTAGTTTATTTAGCACGAGGTGCCATGTCAATGTCCGAACTGATGGCAAACCCTGCCCATTCCACAATCGTAGGCATTTGATATTTTGGAATGGGACAACCTTGTCAAATTTTGCTCATTGATTTTAGCAAGACATGCGTTTGATATTTTCGAATGGGACGCCCTTTCCTATCAATAGCGTCGATCAATTTTTTCTTTATTCTTTAGTTGTGAAGTAAATATTGCCTCTGACATGTGAGCCGCTGAGATGCATAATCATCGATTGTTTTGAATGTTCTCTATGAATTGCCAAGCCTGTGTGTTTGATTGCAATGTACAAAAACGCTAAAAAGCTGCTCAAACTCTTTGTACTCCTTCTGTTCCTTTTTACTTCGCACATTGTGAAAGTGCATACTTTTTTGTATAAGATTGGTCAAAGTAGAGATACTTTGACTGCAGACAAAACTTGTATGCATACTAGAAAGGACCGGAGGGAGTACATGTGAAACTGCTGCAAATGAGGTGATCACCCTGGGAATAATGCTAGTACGTATTGTTTTGCATGTTCATCCAATGCCACTGATACAAGAATTCGAACTAATCGAAATAAATTCATTCATACATGGTCGGATTTCATATAAACATGCCAGATTTCATTACATTTCATACATTCTTCAACTAAAAAGGGGTGCGCTAGAGGTATAATTAATTAACCGAAGCTACCCAACTGTGTCCCGCTGAGCCGAACAGAAGCTTCAGTGACTTAACTGCAGGTGCAGTTGCGTAACTGACATGTGGCCTATTGGGCCCATGAGTCAGTCAGCCAACTGCACCAGCAGTTAAGTAGAAGCAGCGTTCTTCTCCAGCGCAGCTCTCCGACTCCACGTCGCCGCCAAGAAGCTAACCGGCCATCAATGGTCAACCCGCCTAGCTTGGCTTCAACCGGAGGGTAGCAGCGGTGGCCTTACTTGGACCCGAGTGGCGGCGACCTACCATGTTCTACTCTTCCTCGTTTTTTGTGTGGCTCGGCCTCATTGGTAGCGGGGCGGGGCCTCGGCGGAGCCGGCGATGTCCTCTGTCTCGTTGCCGGTGGGCGGCGCCTCAGCGAAGCGGTGGAAATCCTCCCCCATGTTGCCGGTAGGGTGGGGCCTCGGCTGAGCCGGTGATGTCCTCTGCCTCGTTGTTTGTGGGGTGGGGCCTCGGCGGAGCCGGCGGTGTCCTCTGCCTCGTTGTTGGCGTCGCGGGGCCTCGGCGGAGCAGGGCCTCGTCGACGCCAGCGGAGCGGGGACTCGTCGGAGCCGGCATTGTCCTCTGCCTCGTCCTCGGTCTTGCCAAACAGCGCCTCACCCGCTTCATAGCCCTCTTTGCTAGCCTCTTTGTAGGCGGTGATGACCCACTAGTATAGGGGATCTATCATAGTCCTTTCGATAAGTAAGAGTGTCAAACCCAACGAGGAGCAGAAGGAAATGATAAGCGGTTTCCAGCAAGGTATTCTCTCCAAGTACTGAAATAAGTGGTAACAAATAGTTTTGTGATAAGATAAGTTGTAACGAGCAACAAGTAACAAAAGTAAATAAAGTGCAGCAAGGTGGCCCAATCCTTTTTGTAGCAAAGGACAAGCCTAGACAAACTCTTATATAAGGAAAAGTGCTCCCGAGGACACATGGGAATATCTTCAAGCTAGTTTTCATCACGTTCATATGATTCGCATTCGGTACTTTGATAATTTGATATGTGCGTGGACCGGTGCTTGGGTGTTGTTCTTACTTGAACAAGCATCCCACTTATGATTAACCTCTATTGCAAGCATCCGCAACTACAACAAAAGTATTAAGGTAAACCTAACCATAGCATGAAACATATGGATCCAAATTAGCCCCTTACAAAGCAACGCATAAACTAGGGTTTAAGCTTCTGTCACTCTAGCAACCCATCATCTACTTATTACTTCCCAATGCCTTCCTCTAGGCCCAAATAATGGTGAAGTGTTATGTAGTCGACGTTCACATAACACCACTAGAGGCTAGACAACATACATCTAATCAAAATATCGAACGAATACCAAATTCACATGACTACTAATAGCAAGACTTCTCCCTTGTCCTCAGGAACAAACGTAACTACTCACAAAGCATAAACATGTTCATAATCAGAGGGGTATTAATATGCATATAGGATCTGAATATATGATCTTCCACCAATTAAACCAACTAGCATCAACCACAAGGAGTAATTAACACTACTAGCAACCTACTAGCACCAATCCCGGACTTGGAGACAAGAATTGGATACAAGAGATGAACTAGGGTTTTGATATGAGATAGTGCTGATGAAGATGTTGATGGAGATTGCCCTCTCCCAATGAGAGGAGCGTTGGTGATGACGATGGCTATGATTTCCCCCTCCGGGAGGGAAGTTTCCCTAGCAGAACAGCTCTGCCGGAGCTCTAGATTGGATCCACCAAGGTTTCGCCTCGTGGCGGCGGAGTTTCCTCCCCAAAGGTTGCTTCTTCTTTTTTTTCTCAATGAAAGACTTCATATATCAGAAGATGGTCATCGGAGAGCCACCAGGGGGCCCACAGGTAGGGGGCGCGCCCTAGGGGGGCGCCCCCACCCTCTTGAGCAGGGTGTGGGCCCCGTGGTCTTCATCTTTGGTGAGGATTTTTCATTATTTATTATAAGGTGTTCCGTGGAGTTTCAGGAGTTGTGGAGTTGTGCAGAATAGGTCTCTAATATTTGCTCCTTTTCCATCCCAGAATTCCAGCTGCCGGCATTCTCCCTCCTTATGTAAACCTTGTAAAATAAGAGAGAATAGCCATAAGTATTGTGACATAATGTGAAATAACAGCCCATGATGCAATAAATATTGATATAAAAGCATGATGCAAAATGGACGTATCAACTCCCCCAAGCTTAGACCTCGCTTATCCTCAAGCGAAAGCCGATAACAATAAATATGTCCCCATGTTTAGAGGTAGAGGCATCGATAAAAATAAAATACGGACATGAAGGCATCATGATTATTCTCGTAACAGCAACATATATAGATATTGTCATATGATTACTTATGTTCAAGTGATGATCTATTCACAATGCAAAAGTATGAATCAGAAACCTTATTGAGAACCAACAACTATAACCTCAGTCATTGAAGCAATTGCAATTTATCATAACATCAGAAAGAGTCTATGTCAGAGCTAAAAAGCAAGTCCACATACTCAACTATCATCTAGTCCTTCATAATTGCTAACACTCACGCAATACTTGTGGTTACGGAGTTTTAATCGGACACAGAGAAAGATAGGGGCTTATAGTTTCGCCCCACAACCTTTTACCTCGAGGGTAATGTCAACAGTAATAACTCATGCCCCACTACATCCAATTAGATATATCTATCAGGATCTACCAACACACTGTGCTTGCCAAAGGATAAAATGTAAAAAGGAAAGGTGAAGATCACCATGACTCTTGCATAAGGTAGAAGATAATAATAAAAGATAGGCCCTTCGCAGAGGGAAGCAGAGGTTGCCATGCGCTTTTATGGTTGGATGCACGAAATCTTAATGCGAAAGAACGTCACTTTATATTGCCCCTTGTGATCTGAACCTTTATTATGCAGTTTGTCGCTTTTATTACTTCCACATCACAAGATCGTATAAAGCTTATTTTTCCCACACTAATCATACATATTTAGAGCAATTTTTATTGCTTTGCACCGATGATAACTTACTTGAAGGATCTTATTCAATCCATAGGTAGATATGGTGGACTCTCATGGCAAAACTGGTTTAAGGGTATTTGGAAGCACAAGTAGTATTTCTACTTGGTGCTGAGAATTTGGCTAGCAAGAGGGGGAAAGGCAAGCTCAACATGTTGGAGGATCCATGACAACATACTTTATCTCGGATATAAGAAAACATAACTCATCATGTTGTCTTCCTTGTCCAATATCAACTCTTTAGCATGTCATATTTTAATGAGTGCTCACAATTATAAAAGATGTCAATGATAATATATTTATATGTGAAGACCTATCTTTCTTTATTACTTCCTATTAATTGCAACGATGACCAAAACTATGTTTGTCAACTCCCAACAACTTTTAAATCATCATACTCTTCCTATGTGAAGTCATTACTCTCAATAAGATCAATATGAACTTTTGTTTCTTTTTATTTTTTTTCTCTTTTCTTTTCTTTTATTTGGGATCATGGCAAAAATAAGCAATCCCTTGACACAACACTAATCTTTATTATATAGCTCACGGACTCGATTACATAGAGAAATCATAGGGCAAAACTCAAAACTAGATCATGCCATAAACTTTATTCTACTAGGTCGAAATACTACTAATAGGATCGAACTAAGGAAAACGGTAAAGATAGGAGTTGTGATTGTGATACGATACCGGGGCACCTCCCCCAAGCTTGGCAGTTGCCAAGGGGAGTGCCCATACGCATGTGATTATATCTCCTTGGTTGGTGAAGAAGGTGGAGGTGATGGATAGTCGCACATCGAGCGTAAGAGGTCCTCTAGCTTGCGAATAATGCCCTTGAGTGAAAAGATATGCTCCTTCAACAAAATATTTTCACTTGTGAGATACTTGTTTTGAATACGAGTTAACTCAATCATCTGGAAATCCTCGATCTCAGTTGGGGTAAGAAGATTGTGATCAAGTTGAAGGATGTCTTCTGTTGCCGGAGCTTGGTTCTCCGTGGCCTTCTTGATCCCTTCATCCTTGTTGATCTCCATGGGCTCTTCCCTCTTCAGCTCTATCTTCATTAGCCAAGCATCTTTGTCACCGTTGTTGGAGGAGGGGGACGACATGATGCCTGGCCTTGACAACCCTGACAGAGAACAGCCCAAAACAAGAACAGAGGATATTTGCGTGATACGGGAGTCAAAACCTTCAGTAGAATATATAGTGAATTTTTACCGACCAAAATACGTATCATGCAAGAAAACAGAGTCCGGAAGGCACACGGGGTGATCACGAGGTAGGGGCACCCAGGGGGGTAGGGCGCGCCCTCCACTCTCGTGGGGCCCTCATGTCCTTCCCGGACTGCTACTTATTTTTCTATTTTTCTAAATATTCCAAAACGGAGAAATATTGCCTTAAAAACTGTTTTGGAATCGGTTTACTTACCGTACCACATACCTATTCCTTTTCGGAGTCTGAAACGTTCTGGAAAGTGTCCCTTATGTATTCCTCCGGGGTTACGGTTTCAATAATATTGGTTTCAACATTTATTGGATTACCTGAGATATAATGTTTGATTCTTTGACCGTTTACCACCTTCGGATTTGTGCCTTCGAAGTTGTTGATTTTTATGGCACCGGAACGATAGACCTCCTCGATAACATAGGGGCCTTCCCATTTAGAGAGAAGTTTTCCTGCAAAAATTCTTAAACGAGAGTTGTATAGCAATACATAATCACCTACATTAAACTCACGCTTTTGTATCCTTTTGTCATGCCATCTTTTAACCTTTTCTTTAAACAACTTGGCATTTTCATAAGCTTGGGTTCTCCATTCATCAAGTGAGCTAATATCAAATAACCTCTTTTCACCGGCAAGTTTGAAATCATAATTGAGCTCTTTAATAGCCCAATATGCCTTATGTTCTAGTTCGAGAGGTAAGTGACATGCTTTTCCATATACCATTTTATACGGAGACATATCCATAGGATTTTTATATGCAGTTCTATAGGCCCATAATGCATCATCAAGTTTCTTGGACCAATTCTTTCTAGACCTATTAACAGTCTTTTTGCAAAATTAATTTGAGTTCTCTATTACTCAATTCTACTTGACCACTAGACTGAGGATGATAATGAGATGCAATTCTATGATTGACGTCATATTTAGCAAGCATTTTACGGAAAGAACCATGAATAAAATGTGAACCACCATCAGTCATTAAATATCTAGGGACTCCAAACCTCGGAAAAATAACTTCTTTAAGCATTTTAATAGAAGTGTTACGATCAGCACTACTAGTTGGAATAGCTTCTACCCACTTAGTAACGTGATCAACATCAACTAAAATATGTGTATATCCATTAGAGGCAGGAAAGGGTCCCATATAATCAAAGCCCCAAACATAAAATGGTTCAATAACAAGTGAATAATTCATAGGCATTTCTTGACGTCTACTAATATTACCAATTCTTTGACATTCATCACCAGATAGGACAAACTTACAGGCATCCTTGAAGAGAGTAGGCCAATAAAAACTGGATTGCATTACCTTATGTGCAGTTCTATCTCCCGCGTGGTGTCCTCCATAAGTTTCGGAGTGGCACTTGCGTAGGATCTGTTCATGTTCATGCTCAGGTACACAGCGTCTAATGACACCATCTACTCCTTCTTTATAAAGATGTGGGTCATCCCAAAAGTAATGTCTCAAATCATAGATGAACTTTTTCTTTTGTTGGTATGTGAAGCTAGGTGGTATGAATTTAGCAACAATATAATTAGCATAATTAGCATACCAAGGAGTACTACGAGAAGTACTTATGACATTTAATTGTTCATCACGAAAGCTATCATCAATAGGTAGTGGGTCATCAAGAACATTCTCTAACCTAGATAAGTTGTCTGCAATGGGGTTCTCAGCTCCTTTTCTATCAACAATATGCAAATCAAATTCTTGTAGCAAGAGAACCCATCTAATAAGTCTAGGTTTAGCATCTTTCTTCTCCATAAGATATTTAATAGCAGCATGATCAGTGTGGATAGTTACTTTAGAATCAACAATATAAGATCTGAACTTATCACAAGCAAATACAACTGCTAAAAGTTCTTTTTCAGTAGTTGCATAATTTCTTTGAGCATTGTCTAGAGTCTTACTAGCATAATGGATAACATTTATTCTTATCAACTCTTTGCCCTAGAACAGCACCTACAACATAATCGCTAGCATCACACATAATTTCAAAGGGTAAATTCCAATCAGGTGGCTGAACAACAAGTGCAGAGACTAATGCTTTCTTAAGTATTTCAAATGCTTCTACACAATCATCATCAAAAACAAATGGTATATCTTTTTGTAATAAATTAGTCAGAGGCAGAGAAATTTTTGAGAAGTCCTTAATGAACCTCCTATAAAATTTGGCGTGACCAAGGAATCTTCTTATACCTTTGATGTCCTTGGGACATGGCATCTTTTCAATAGCATCAACCTTGGCTTTATCAACTTCAATACCTCTTTCAGAAACTTTATGCCCCAAGACAATCCCTTCATTTACCATAAAGTGGCACTTTTCCCAATTCAAGACAAGATTAGTTTCTTCACATCTCTGTAAAACTCGATCAAGATTGCTCAAGCAATCATCAAAAGAAGATCCATAGACGGAAAAGTCATCCATGAAAACCTCACAAATCTTTTCACAGAAGTCGGAGAATATAGCCATTATGCATCTTTGAAAGGTAGCAGGTGCATTACATAAACCAAAAGACATACGTCTATAAGCAAAAGTACCAAAAGGGCAAGCAAAAGTAGTCTTTGATTGATCTTTAGCCGACACAGGTATTTAAGAGAAACCAGAATAACCATCTAGAAAGCAGTAATGTGTATGTTTGCATAATCTTTCTAGCATTTGATCGATAAAAGGTAAGGGTTAATGATCTTTCTTAGTAGCCTTATTTAATTTGCGGAAATCAATTACCATCCTATAACCTGTAATAATTCTTTGTGGAATCAATTCATCTTTATCATTAGGAACAATAGTAATACCTCCCTTCTTAGGGACACAATGAACATGACTTACCCACTGACTATCAGCAATGGGATAAATTATACCTGCCTCCAGAAGCTTTAGTATTTCTTTTCTTACCACTTCTTTCATTTTAGGATTCAGACGTCATTGAGGATCACGAACTGGTTTGTCATCTGCTTCCAAATTTATTTTATGTTGACATAGAGTGAGACTAATGCCCCTAAGATCATCAAGAGTATATCCAATAGCAGCACGGTGCTTCTTCAGAGTTTTCAATAATCTTTCTTCTTCATGCTCTGAAAGGTTAGCACTAATAATAACAGGATATATCTTCTTTTCATCAAGATAAGCATATTTAAGATTATCAAGCAACGGTTTAAGCTCAAACATAGGATTACCCTTAGGTGGAGGGGGATCCCCTAGGATTTCAACATGCAAATTGTGTTTCAAAATGGGTTCCTATTTAAAGAATACTTCATCTATTTACCTTCTTTCATTCATAAACATATCATTCTCATGGTCTAGCAAATATTGTTCTAAAGGATCACTAGGAGGTACGACAGAGAAGCAAGACCAATAATTTCATCCTTACTTGGCAATTCTTCTTCATGGTGTTGTTTACTAAATTTAGAGAAATTAAACTCATGAGTCATATCATCTAAGCCGACGGTAACAACATCCCTTGTGCAATCTATGGTAGCATTAACAGTATTCAAGAAGGGTGTACCAAATATAATGGGACAAAACCTATCTTGTGGGGAACCAAGAACAAGAAAATCAGCAGGATATTTAGTTTTCCCACACAAGACTTCAATATCTCTAACAATTCTCATTGGTGATATAGTATCTCTATTAGCAAGTTTAATAGTGACATCAATTTCTTCTAACTCAACAGGTGCAATGTCATGCATAATTTCTTTGTATAAGTCAATAGGTATTGCACTAGCACTAGCACCCATATCACATAAGCCATGATAATAATGATCTCCTATTTTGACAGAAATAACATGCATGCCTACCACAGGTCTAGGTTTATCTGTATCACGGGGTTTAGCAATTCTAGCAGTTTCATTATAGAAGTAAATAACATGCCCATCTATATTATTAGGTTCAACTTTAACTTGCTCAGGAGGTGTATATGTTTTAATATTTCTTTGACGAACCACAGTTGAAGCTTTAGCATGATCCTTTATTCTAACAGGGAAAGGTGGTTTCTCAACATAAGAAGTAGGAACAATAGGATCATTATAAGTGATAGTATTTTCTTCAACTTTAATAGGTGCAGCTACTTTTACTTCTATGGGAGGATGATATTTAAACCACTTCTCCTTGGGGAGATCAACATAAGTAGCAAAAGATTCACAGAAAGAGGCTACTATCTCAGAATCAAGTCCATATTTAGTGCTAAACTTACAGAAAATATCGGTATCCATAAAAGATTTAACACAATCAAACTTAAGTGTCATACCTGACTCCTTACCATTGTCGAGGTCCCAATCTTCAGAGTTGTGTTTGATTCTTTCCAATAAACCCCATTTGAATTCAATAGTCTTCATCATAAAAGAGCCAGCACAAGAAGTATCAAGCATGGTGCGATTGTTACCAGAAAGCTGAGCATAAAAATTTTGAATAATCATTTCTCTTGAGAGCTCATGGTTGGGGCATGAATATAACATTGATTTAAGCCTCCCCCAAGCTTGAGCGATGCTTTCTCCTTCGCGAGGCCAAAAATTATATATATAATTGCGATCACGATGAACAAGATGCATAGGATAAAACTTCTGATGAAATTCCAATTTCAATCGTTTGTAATTCCAAGACCTCATATCATCACATAGCCTATACCATGTCGATGCATCTCCCCTCAAAGATAAGGGGAAGACCTTCTTCTTAACAACATCTCCAGGTACACCTTCAAGCTTAAATAATCCACAAACTTCATCCACATATATTAGATGTTCATCAGGATGTTTTGTTCCATCTCCTAAAAAAGGATTAGCTAGCAGTTTTTCCATTATACCCGAAGGAACTTCAAAGCAAGTATTTTCATTTTCATTTTCATTTTCAGTAGGTTCAGTAGGTTGAGGAGCAACTCTTTGCTCTACTGGTCGGGGTGAAGATACCCCGAATAAGCCCCTCAGAGGATTACTTTCCATAGTAACAAGTGACAGTAAATTTCAGCACACTATATAAATTTTTCCTTACCAAATTCCACCTACCAAAGGCGCTTCACTCCACGGCAACGGCGCCAGAAAAGAGTCTTGATGACCCACTAGTATAGGGGATCTATTGTAGTCCTTTCGATAAGTAAGAGTGTCGAAACCAACGAGGAGCAGAAGGAAATGATAAGCGGTTTCCAGCAAGGTATTCTCTGCAAGTACTGAAATAAGTGGTAACAAATAGTTTTGTGATAAGATAAGTTGTAACGAGCAACAAGTAACAAAAGTAAATAAAGTGCAGCAAGGTGGCCCAATCCTTTTTGTAGCAAAGGACAAGCCTGGACAAACTCTTATATAAGAAAAAGCGCTCCCGAGGACACATGGGAATATCGTCAAGATAGTTTTCATCACGTTCATATGATTCGCGTTCGGTACTTTGATAATTTGATATGTGGGTGGACCGGTGCTTGGGTGCTGTTCTTACTTGAACAAGCATCCCACTTATGATTAACCTCTATTGCAAGCATCCGCAACTACAACAAAAGTATTACGATAAACCTAACCATAGCATGAAACATATGGATCCAAATCAGGCCCTTACGAAGCAACGCATAAACTAGGGTTTAAGCTTCTGTCACTCTAGGAACCCATCATCTACTTATTACTTCACAATGCCTTCCTCTAGGCCCAAATAATGGTGAAGTGTTATGTAGTCGACGTTCACATAACACCACTAGAGGCTAGACAACATACATCTAATCAAAATATCGAACGAATACCAAATTCACATGACTACTAATAGCAAGACTTCTCCCTTGTCCTCAGGAACAAACGTAACTACTCACAAAGCATAAACATGTTCATAATCAGAGGGGTATTAATATGCATATAGGATCTGAACATATGATCTTCCACCAATTAAACCAACTAGCATCAACCACAAGGAGTAATTAACACTACTAGCAACCTACTAGCACCAATCCCGGACTTGGAGACAAGAATTGGATACAAGAGATGAACTAGGGTTTTGAGATGAGATGGTGTTGATGAAGATGTTGATGGAGATTGCCCTCTCCCGATGAGAGGAGCGTTGGTGATGACGATGGCGATGATTTCCCCCTCCGGGAGGGAAGTTTCCCCGGCAGAATAGCTCTGCCGGAGCTCTAGATTGGATCTGCCAAGGTTTCGCCTCGTGGCGGCTGAGTTTCATCTCGAAAGGTTGCTTCTTCTTTTTTTGCTCGACGAAAGACTTCATATATCAGAAGATGGTCATCGGAGAGCCACCAGGGGGGCCATGAGGTAGGGGGCACGCCCTAGGGGGGGCGCGCCCCCCACCCTCGTGAGCAGGGTGTGGGCCCCCTGGTCTTCATCTTTGGCGAGGTTTTTTCATTATTTATTATAAGGTGTTCCATGGAGTTTCAGGACTTTTGTAGTTGTGCAGAATAGGTTTCTAATATTTGCTCCTTTTCCAGCCCAGAATTCCAGCTGCCGGCATTCTCCCTCTTTATGTAAACCTTGTAAAATAAGAGAGAATATACATAAGTATTGTGACATAATGTGAAATAACAGCCCATAATGCAATAAATATTGATATAAAAGCATGATGCAAAATGGACGTATCAGGCGGCCGCAGCCTCTGCCACCCGCATGCGGTACCGCCAGGGCTCGAGGCGGCCCTTGCGGGCGGAGCGGTACGAGTCGAGCAGCGCCTCCTGCTCCGCCCGCTCCACGGCGATCTTCTCCTCCGCCTGCAGGTGCTCCTGGAGGAGATGGTGGTTGTAGGCAGTGTCGGCCTGCGCCTCCCGGAACTGCTCCTCACGCATCTGCCTCACCCTGTCCATATATTAGGCACGGGCCTCGCCGATGGTCATGGTGCAATGCACCGGCGAGGATGGCGCGGAGGAGGGGGTTGGCGCCGGATCATCGACTACCATGTTCTCCATTGGGACGTCGTCGTCCTCCGGCTGCCTGCCGGCCAGCCGGTCGGCAGGAATGGCTGCCATCTCCTTGTGGTCTGTCGTCCGCCCGTCCCGAAGAGCGCTGGAGTGCGAGGAAGCCATGATGGGCAGTAGTGGTGTGGACAGGAGAAAGGGAACGAATGCGGATGACTACGGCTATGGCCGGCGCAACAGTTTATATAGCAATGGTGGGCGGGCGGAGGGACGGACGTGTGGCGCCGGAGTAGCCGCCTCGGCAACCGCGTATCATTAATGTAGGCGACAGATGGACGGACGGACGACACTTGTGTCGTTTGAAGGCGGAGCAATCGCCTGCACCGGAAAGCGGGGCGGGCGGCGCTGACTGTTTCGGGCAGAAAGCGCGCGCGGGCGAGGAGATGACTTTACTTGGAGAGGATCACAATGGGGACCCACTAGGTCCATAGCCTCACGTACGCAAGTGCCTCCTTATTATATATATATATATATAATTTATTTTGCTTCCTTCTGCTTTCCTGATATCATGGTCCCACACCATTGCCAACATATGTAGTAGTCAATAAATGAGAGAATTGCACAAGAAGCGGCCGACAGCTGGGACCAAGCAGCTCGAGCAGTATTTGTGTTTTTGAGATGTGAGCACTTTAGAGTTTTTCGATGTTTAGCCCAGATATTAATTTTTCTCCTCTGAACAACAATGAAAACATCGCTGCAGGTATTAACTGGGTGGGTTGTGGCCCGTCTAGCCCAGGCCAGATATCCAGCCCAAATATTAATTTTTTCAAGCTGAAAATGGCTAGCCTAGCTATACTTTTTTTAGGAATACGCAGACAAGGTCAAGCTGTTATTCTCCGCCCTGCTGGGCTGCAAATCTTTCCTAGGAGGGATGCATTAGGCTTAACAAGAAAGTGGGCTTTAAGAAATAATAAATGGGATGTAATTATAAAAACTGGGCAGTAACTATAAAAAAATGCACCAAACACGTGATTACTTTATAAAATATTATTTTTGGATATTGAAAATTTTAATTTCATTAATTGTTGCGAGCACAATGTTTCGTTGGATTTTTACGTAATATAAATTTATATTGAAATTGTATTTAATCTGACTAGAAATTTCGGGATAAAAATATTTCGGATCCCATCAAAATGTGGGAAATTTTATTGAATTCTGTTTTGAACGGTTGGTTGAAATGGGCTGTACTTTTAACAAATTGTAAATGGGTTGTAGTAAATTCCATTAGAATTCAAAAATGGGCTACACATTCTTACAAATCTCAAATGGGCTATAAGTTCTCTGCCACACACTTCTGGCCTTACTAAGTTGATGCGTCCCCTAAAAAAACAGAGTTGACGCGTATGCAAGGCTTTGTCAACTTATAGTCAACACATGGTTCTAGCAGAAGTGGCCGTTGGATGTCCATCTAACGGATGCCGTGCTTCTTCTTCAATCTCAGATATTCTAGCTTCACCCGCCCAAAAAATGATTCCTCCCCCTAACATCTGGGGGCCGCCATTTCGGAAGCTGACCTGTGGGCCTACTAAGTTGACATACCAAGGACTTTGTCAACTTAGTCAATATAAATGATTCTAGCTGCAGTGACCGTACGATGTCCATCCAACGGCCGTCGTGCTTCTTCAACCTCTGGTCTTCTTGTTCCAGCCGCCCAAAGCAGCGTCGGTCGTGCCGCCTGCTCCTGCCTCCCGTGGTCGGCTGTGCTGCCCCGGAGGCCTCACCGCCCCCTACTACTCCCACCGCTGGCCAGACCATCCCTCCACTCACCCACACCCCCTGTTATTCAGCGGCGACGGCAGCGCAGCCGAACCAGTGAACCCTCGTACTCCTCTCCGCGTGTGCATCCACTGTCGCGTCTTCCCCGGCTCCGCGTCGTCCCCTTCCTAGGCCTCACCGTCGTCCACCGCCCTGGTGCTCTCGACGCGGTGTGGTCAACGTGGTCAAGGAACGACTTCCATCGGACGTGGACTGTACGTGGAGAGGCTGACAGCTGGGTCCACGGCAGCCGCAAGGAAGTGCCTCCTTATTACGCGCAAAATAATTATTCCTCCACCTGATAGCGGGGACCCACCAGACAGGCCACCGTATTTCGTGAAAAAATGATTCGCCCCCTGACTGCTAGGACCCACGAGCTACATCTTTGCACGCAAGGAAGTGCGTCCGAAAAAAAATGATTCGCCCCCTGACTGCTGGGACCCACCAGCTACATCTTCGCACGCAAGGAAGTGCATCCGGAAAAAAAAACAATTCACCCCCCGACTGCTGGGACCCACCAGCTACACCTTCGCACGCAAGGAAGTGCGTCCGGGCAAAAAAACGATTCGCCCCCCTGACTGCTGTGACCCAGCAGCTACACCTTCGCACGCAAGGAAGTGCATCCGGGCAAAAAAAACGATTCGCCCCCCTGACTGCTGGGACCCACCAGCTACATCTTCGCAGGCAAGGAAGTGCCTGACAGCCGGGACCCACCTGGTCGAAGCATACGTAGCATTGTCATTCTAGTCGCGAACGTGTACGTACATACTGGTCGATGTAGAGGCGCGCACGTAGCATGTACACATACATACAGCGGCCAGGGTGCAAGAAAGAAATACGGCCACGTATGTGTACATACGGGCAGGGTCTCGAACGCCTACTCGCGCATACGTACGGCCAGGGCTCGTGTACATGGCTGGGTCGGAACAGAGAAACAGCGTCGTCGTCGTGTTCATGGGGAGGCAACGGAATGCGTCGTGTTCATGGGGAGGCAACGGAATGCGTCGTGTTCATCAGGAGACAACGGAATGCCTCGTGTTCATCGGGAGGCAACGGAACGCGTGGGAGCCAACCGGCTGGGTCGGAACGGAATGCGTGGTCGTGTTTATCGGGAGGGCTTGGACGGAACAGGCGATGAAAACGAGGCCTGGCGTACCGCAGAATGGAGGAAACGGACCTCCTACGGTCGAAACGGAGGTCCTGTTGATCGGGAGGGTGTGGCATATCGCAAAACGAAGGAAACGGACCTCCTACGGTCGAAACGGGGGTCCTGTTGATCGGGAGGAGTGTGGCGTACTGCAAAACGGACGAAACGGACCTCCTACGGTCGAAACGGGGGGTCCTGTTCATCGGGAGGGGTGTGGCGTACCGCAAAACGGGACTCCACGGGATACTGTTCATCTCCACCGTTGACCTGCTCCAACCTCCACGGGCTACCGTAGACCTCCTCCAACCTCCACGGGCTCATGTTCATCCAGCCTTCACTGCGCGCTACTCCACCGGCTACTGTTCAACCACCCCTCCACCGTCTACTGTTCATCCAGCCCTCCACACCACGGGGTCCTGTTCAACCACCCCTCCATGGGCACCCCTCCATCGTCTACTGTTCATCCAGCCCTCCACACCACGGGGTCCTGTTCATCCAGAGGCAACGCCACCGCTCACTGTTCATCCAACCCCCCCTGCAACACTCACTGTTCATCCAATCGATCGGCTTCAGTTAGCAGCAGTAGCGAAGGAATCATTCGACCGGGTTCAGTTAACAGCCATCGATCGATCGCTCGGGTTCAGTAACGCGTAGCCTGCAGTGCAATCGCTCGGGTTCAGTTAGAGCCCAACGCCTCGCTCGGGTTCAGTTAGAGCCAACGCCTCGCACACACACGCGTACGTGTACGAGAGAAATGCGCATCTCTCCGCCCCGACCTCCCACCGTAATCGGGAACTCCCTGAAATTTTCCTCGCCCTGGCTTCTACCATGATTTTTTCCGTCATGGACGGCCCAAAGAATGTCATGCAGCTGCGTCTCCGGCCTGCCCAGGACGAAAAGCCCATTTTCTGTCATGATTTTTTGTCATAGAAGTAGGATCCCACCACATCTATGATGATACTGGATTTTGTCACAATTATCGTCATAGAAGTGTCATATGTATGACAGAAAAATTTCGTTCGGCCCAAAATGTCACGGATGTGTTTTTTTTTGTAGTGTTGTTGCATACATGTTATTTTCCAGCCTTCACACGGAACACAGATAGTCATTACTTCACAGTCTATCAAACTCTTGTCTAACTAAACATTGTTTACCTTGCAATAGGAATGGTCTATATGCAGAAATGTGGTACTTCCAAGCTTGAGGATGCTGGTGACTGTTATGCCATGACTGAATGCTGGTTACAGGCAGCTGAAGCTTACTTGAAAGCTAAATGCTATACCAAGTGTTTCTCCATGTGCTTGAAAGGAAAATTATTCATTCCGGGGTTGCAATTCCTACAACAGTTGAAGGAGGAATGTTTGGTCGAGAATTCAGAGTCTGTCGAGCTTTCTGCAGTTAGAAAGATGTATCTAGAAAATTGTGCCCAACATTATTTTGATACAAAGTTTCTTTGTAGCTCAGGCTACATGGAACCTCTTATCCTCAACCCTCCAGCCTTGCTTTGAGATCCGTACTCTCCAACTAACTAACAACAACAAGATTTCTCTTTTTTGTTTCTCAAAAATGAAACAACATATGAACTTCAAACTTTGCAGACCAAACAAACATTAGAACATCAATGTGTGAAAAAACTTTCAGATTTTTTGGTCTGATATAAATATACAAAATGAGATTTTCTTTGAATAAAAATATTATTTCAAGTATTTAAAATGCATGAAAAAATCTGAAAGTTTTTTCCTATATTGTAGTTAGAATGTATTGTTGTTCTGCAAAATTTGAAGTCCATATGTTGTGTCGTTTGAGAAAAACAAAAAAGATAAATGTGTTTGCATGGATCTTGATGCATAAATGGATGGCAAAGATAAGGGGTACCGTGTAGCCTGAGCTACAGAAAACCACACTCTTATTTTGAGCGTGGAGACATCAAGAACATTCTGCCATTTATTAAGGCTTTTGGTTCTATGGATCATGCTCGGGCATTTTTAAACTCTAGGAATCTTGTTGATGAACTGCTCAAGTTAAATATGGAAGTGGGTTGTTTTTTTGAAGCTGCAGGAATAGAAAAGGATGGTACATATGTCTTGCAAGGAGCAGACATGCTTAAGTTCACGGGGCAATTTACGGATGCTACAGATTTTGTTGTCTGCGGTGTTGTTACCAAGTCTCTGCGGTCTTCAAATAGGAGTATGAGTTGGTCTAACACAATTGCAGTGAAGACCATTGATATGGCAAATGAAGTCCACGCTTGCTGCTTCTGCTATGATAAGTATGGAGCATGTGCACTGAAATGTGAGCCTAAATCCCTTGCCATTTTAAGTTGTGCCTTCCTTATGGGCCGAGAATCTGGAAACTTGTTAGTAGAACTTGTTGGTGCTTGTTTTCTTCTTGGTGTTCATCTCCAGTCTGAAGCTTCTGGATACAATTTGGGGTTAGCGGAAGGATCACAAAATGAAAGGTGTCGTAATGATATGCTGGCCTGTAACCAGATATCACCTGAAACTCTATTATATGTATGGAACTATTGGATGTCAATCGTAGTTAAAGTACTGTCTCATCTTCGTCACTCTGATGGTCAAGAATCAAATGATTGTGCAATTACGTATGATGATCTTTGTGCTAGATACTTTGGGTTGATAAAAGATGGTGCGAGTGACCGATATCTGGTTCCTAGTAACATGAACTCAAGTTATCTTTCTGACCTAGCAGGCATAGGGGCTGTTTGGATTGCAGCCCTCAGATGCCGATCCAAAATTTTGGTCGTTGACTAGGCTTGGCATTCTATTTGGATGGGCATCAATTTTTTGGTGCGCCCAGCCCACCTCAACTCCTTCAGTTCAGTTTCACGCCAAATCATTGGCAAGTCTGGGGTGGCCAATTCATAGGCTTTTTGCACCACGATGGCAACATAGGTTGGATGGATTCTATCCAGTTTCATTCATATGTTCAGACTTTCTGGATGCATGAGCTACATTCAATTAGTTTGACTGTGCTCGATTAGTTATCTTGCATTCAATTTTCTCCGAAGCAAGCATCTTCATATGCCCTGGGGAGAACTATCCTTATCATGTATGAAGTTGCAATGTTTCTGAAGGGGCTAGAGTTTGGTCTGTCAGAAAGTGACAAACCAAGTACCATAAAGTTAAGAAGCTTCTATGTTCAGTGCGAAAGGTGCTTCTTTGAGTTCCTTTCTCATGTTTGGAGGGATGGGACAGTGAAGCCCCTCTTGTCTATGCTTGACTTACCAACTGCATATGCTCTGATTACTGATTCCCTTGGCGCATATCTCAGGCCAACAAATAAGAAACTGACTCATGGGCATCTTGGAAGAGTTGCCATGTTTCTGCTACATGTAGGACCATGCAGATCACGTCAGTCGGATGATCTGTTGTTTTCAAGACTTCTGCAATACATGGACAAAGAATCTGAGTGGGCAAAAAAATTTCAGCCTTTGAAGATGTTTACATTTGCTGGTGGGTTTATGGGCAGACCCCCCTTGATCTTGAACTTTAAGCTTGCCCTTGAATTTACGATGAATGCAAACTGGACAGCTGAACCGGACTACATATCCCCAGTATGCTATGTGGATCTCATAGAGTTCCTTGGTTTCTTAGCTTCATCGTATTCTTTACCGACTGGTTGTGTATTTTGCGCAAAATCTATTCTAGTCAAGGTGCTAAAGTGTTGTACCAGCGCAACATACCTCTTTACGTTCCCTAGGCCAGGTTTGATTCTAGAAGAAATGCCATTATCAGAAATACCATTATCAGTAGGACATTTCATATTCCAGTCAGTCAGGAATCTCTTGTCAAACAGGTGTATGATAAAAGAGTGGTTTCAGAAGACTTCTACCCCGACTAGTTCATACGCCCGAGTCCTTCAGAGATTAGTCCTCATATTTATGTTGTTACACCAAATCTTAAGGTGGGGGATTGCTATGAGGTCACACATTTCCTTCGGATGTACCATGTTTTTGAGGATTTACCTTTGGGGTTCTCTCAGAAGATTCTTCATTCTTTGCAAATGAGTTCTCAAACACTTAGCAACTTCAGAATGGTATTTGTTGATGCACTCGCAGCAATTGAAAATCACATGGTAGTTATGACTTCAAGCAAAGTCCGGCCAATCTTTCGGGACTTAAATGCTGACATAATTAGCAGAGCAGATTGGAAAGATATTGAGAAGATAGTTGACCGTTTTTGTCCAGAAGACTCAAATACCATAAGTAATGAGAATATTCCCTTCTGGGAGAAATTGGAGGCATTTCGAGTCAGCAAGCATTTCCAGGTGAGTTTCGTATGTTTCAATGTTTGTTTTGTTACCTTCCAGTTTGTTCCAATGCTCCACAAATGCCAAGTTTTTTTAGTATATTCTAAAAGTCAAGCTCTGCAGAAAGATGCATGGATTATTATCAAATTCCTCAGAAGTGCCCTTTCCTGGGTGGAGCAAAGAGGCCCTCCAAAAAAGATGGATGAACAATTGTTGGAAGAGGTTAGACACATCTGCAATGAATTTGAAGAGCGTTCTGCTAGGTAAGCAAATGTTTAAGATGATAATGTAGTATTTCAGTTGAGAGGACAAATGTGAATGTAATGTTGTAATAATGCCCCTCCTTTTTTGCATGATATATACTACCTTTTTGTGAAAGGTAAATGACTGTGTTACATATCTCGTAAAAGATTCAAATTTGAGCATGCACATTGTTTGTTTTTTTAGAACGAAGGCTCAAGCAGAGCCCGGCTTTGAATTAACAAAGCCATCAACCGGCCAGGAAAAACAATTGCCCTTACAATGAGAAAGAAAAACAAAGAAACTGAAAACGGCAGATACAAGGTGCTACAAAAGCAGCCTACAAGCACCTCAACAGAAAGCACAAGAAGAAACTACAGAAAAACTAGCTTAATGCCGAGGGAGCCCTTCAACGCGAATGACACACCGAAGCAAGACAGCGAGAGAACTTCAAGAGGAGAACCCGCCTAGTGGAGATGAACACGCCCTCATCCACTCCGAAAAGGAGACCACCGTCATTGAACCTTCCCTCTCCAATTCTGAAGGGGACCCCTGCCCCTCACCCTGGATCGAAGGGCGCCGGACTGTCGGAAATCGAAGCAACTCACCCTAGAGCAAGGAACGGTATATATTCTGGAGCACCTTGGGAGATTCTCAGCATGACCAGCCCACTGAGCAAAAATCGCCAGGAGAAGAGCCCAACTGCAGATCACTGGGTCACACACGAAGAAACGAAGCTGCTGAAGGACGAGGACGCCGATGGAACAAATGGAAGAGATGATAAGCGACTGTAGCTGAGATAAGATCAATGCTCAATGAATTAATGTCCAGACCGCCAACACCGTGTTGCTGCTCACTGGGAGAGGAACCCTATCCCCTCCCCAACCATGGCAATGGCGCCGACACACCGGCAAGCAAACACACACACACACGGCCGGTCTACAAGACAAATACAAGGAGCTAATCTTGTGAAAATTGGCATCCCGGCGCTACCTTCAACTGTCGAGTCGCTGCTCGCCGGAAAACCGCATCGAAACGCCAGTGCACACCCCCAACTCACCCAAGACGGCACCTTCAGCAAGGTGACGGCGCGGAAGCCGCGCCGCTGCCGCCAAGCCCAGAACTGGCTAAGGTTTTCACCCGGGGATGAGAAGGGAGGGGGCGGGGATCGAACCTCGATGGCACCTCCGAGAAGGGGAACGGCGCCAGCAGGCGTCGCCGCCATCGTGACCGGAAAGCCGGCCAAAGATTTCTCTCGGACCGATCTCGCACCTCCGGCGTCCCCACCTTCCATGGATCCGGTGACCATCTATCACCACAGACCACATCAAGTGGGGAAAAGGCGAAGGATGGGGGAGGAAGGACCTCCAGATCTGACTCGCAGCCAGGGGCACCAGGCCACCCGCCGCGACCTGCGCCCGACGCCTCCACCGCTCGCTGCCCGCACAGCCAAGGGGGAGGAGGAGCACCAGCGAGCGCCGCTCGCCGCAGAGCGGCGTCGCCGCACCGCCCGAGGCCGCCGCCTCGGCTTCCGAAGCCCTCCACGAGAAGACGAAGCAGCAAGGCCTCGCCGCCGCCTTCCTTGGCAGTCGCGCAGCCTTTGCCGGCAACCCCTCTGGCGGCGGTGACGAGTGGGAGGGAGGCGGAGGGGGTTCAGTGGCTAGGGTTGGGTCGCCGCCCGCGTCGCCCCGAGCGGAGCGAAGCGAGGTTTGGTCAAAAGTCACAGTCCCTACACATTGTTTGTTAACGCAGGCTGGGGAAGAGTGCTTGTGTGACTGCCAAGGACCTCTATTCATCTATGTGGGTAAGATGGTGAGAACAAACTACGGAAGATTGTCCGCTGTTCCCAATCTGAAATGGCATCCGTAAAAAAAGATTGCATGGGGAGGGCAGCTGCAGCTGTTGCCCCACAGCACGTTGGCAAAGGTGATGGGTTGAATGAATGTTCATACAAAAAAGCCGAAACTGGAGGGAATAACGTGATGGTGGAATCGGCATTGGCCAAAGAAGAAGCGGCGGTGGCCCAAGCTTCAAAAATGACTGCGCAGAAGCAGAAAGACAAGAAAGAAACCCAAAAAATCTAGGCGCCATGGCAAGAAGTGAACCGGTGTTGTAGTAGTTTTTACTTTGCATATTTGATTGTTGAACCATCAGAAATGGCTAGCTTTTGGGTGTGTGTTTTTTTGAAAAGGGGAACACCCCGGCCTCTGCATCAGAACGATGCATACCACCACCTTTATAGATAAATAAAGAGGTTCAACAAGGTCTTACAGTCTGAAATCAAAATAACTGCAAGCTCACGGAGAGCCACAACGCCAAACACAAATGCCAATACGCCACAACCGGCTAGCATAACAAAGATAGGTAAACTAATCGCCTATCCTATTACATGACTGCTAGCCAAACCGATTGAAGATATCCTGAGTTACCATCTCTCAGCAGATAGATCCAGTAACCAAACACTCCCTGGCCTCCGTCGGAGTGAGTAACGGCCACGTACGGATCAGCGCAGTGGCCCGGAAAATAACCTGCAAAAAATGAATTTTTGTTGTTCTGTTAAAAGCCAAATCATTTCCGCAATTCCAAATTGCCCATAACAAAGCACATACTCCTACGTGAATGTGTCTAGCTGTTTCCGACTCTATCCCAACAAGCCACGTTCCAAATAACGTACTAACAGAATTCGAAGGAGAAATGTTAAAGGCAATGTGCACCGTGTGCCACAACACTTTGGCCAATGGGCAATCAAAGAATAAGTGCTTGATAGTTTCATCCCGATCACAGAAACTACACCTAATAGATCTTGTCCAGTTGCGCTTTACCAAGTTATCCTATGTTAGAATGACTTGTTTATGTACAAACCACATAAACACTTTAATTTTCAAAGGAACTTTGACTTTTCAAACATATTTGAAACTAGGAATCACACTAGAGTTAATGACATCGATATACATCGATTTAACTGTGAACTCTCCAGACCTAGTAAGTTTTCAGCACAACTGATCGGACTGATGAGATAGCTGAACCTTCATCAGTCTACTCACCAAATGGAGCCACGCTTCCCACCGGTTGCCAACAAGCGTCCTCCTAAACTAAATATTAAGGGGAATGGACTGCAAAATCGTTGCAACAAAAGCATCACGTTGTTGAACAATACTATACATGGACGGATACTGAAGCGCCAGCGGCGTTTCACCAAGCCAAGTATCCTCCCAGAAACGAGTGGTGGTGCCATTACCGACTATAAATTTTGTCCTATTAAAGAAGGCCGCTTTGACTCTCATAAGTCCCTTCCAAAAAGGCGAGTCAGTCGGTCTCACTGTCACCTAGGACAAAGTCTTGGACTGCAGATACTTACTATGTAGAATCTGCGCCCACGTGGCCTTAGTCTCAACTGATAATTTATACAGCCACTTACTGAGAAGACATCTATTTTTGACTTCAAGATTCTCAATACCAAGGCCCCCCTGATCCTTTGGTCGACAGATGATATTCCATTTGGCAACTCTGTATTTTCTTTAGTTCATCACTTTAGCTTTTGGGTGTGTACCCGAAGGATTTGTTGTTGCCTTCCCTAATGTTACTCGCAGATCAGCACATCCTGTAACTGACTCTCCTTCTCATTTCAACGACATCTAAGCTAGAAGTAAAGACATGTTAATTTAGTCAGGCCTTTTTGCTTGCTTCCTCTCCTCTACAATGCCTTCACCTTATCTGGACATCTTGATGTGTATTCATCTTTAACCTACGAGCAGGAGGGCGAGTCTAGCGCCGCCGCCAGCTCTCCCCTACCTCCTTCTTATCGCCACCGGGCAAAGCCCGGCCGGCGTAGGCGGCGGCAGGGCCACTTGCTCCCTTTCTTGTGGAGCTGCGCCACGCGGGGCGACAACTGCACCCGGAGGCGCGGCGCGGCTCCGGCTAGAACTCCAACGACGGTAGTGGCTAGTGCGGACGGCTGCGGACAGACCTTTGGAGGTGTGTGATCGGCCCGGTGCAGACGACGGCCTGTGCGGCGGCGCCCATCTGGCGACGTCGCAAAAGGCCGGTCTGGCTCGTCGGGCGACACAGGCTGGTGGCTGCCACCTCGCCCTCAAGCGGTCCCTTGGTTCCTCGGTGTTCAGGCAGATGGACCGTGTCTTCGCCCACGCCAGTGATGTGGTGCCAACACGGCGACCGCGGAGCAGCACGACCTCCCTCATTGCCAGATATGGAGGGTTGAGCTTGAGCCCATGACACTCTCTTCTCTGTAGGTTCCGGTTGACTTTGTGGATCCTGAGCAGACCGAGGTTGGTGGTGTAGGATTGAGACCAAAGGAAACTTTGGTCGACTGGTTCAGCCCGGCAGCGGCGACATCTTTCAACGTCCTTATTCTCTTTGGAGGCGAAGCCAAGGTCTCTCCTATCTACCCTCAACCCCCTCCCAGACGAAAGTCTTAAATCCGCCTTGGATGGGACGGCAGTGGCACTATGCACATCGTTTCCTTCATGGAGGTGTCGTCTTGGGAGGCTTGTCCCTCAACCCATTTGTCTCCAAAACCACTAAGGGGTTACTTGATGCACTTACATTGGTGAATGATGATGATGATGATAGTGGGGATGATGTTGGAGCCTTCTTGGTGAAGATGGTGGAGGCGACGGCCTCCCTCTTATCGGTTCCTCTCTTCGGATTACTCCGGTGGCTAGGGTTCCTACTTCTAGATGAGTTTCTGGTGTCTCCCGACATCTGATCCACGATCTGTCTTCATGGGCTGAATATAGTTGACCAGGCGGCGGCGATGGCACTCCATACGACTGCTCATACGGGCGGGCGCAGTCATATGGAACACCGTCTTTTGTCCTGAAGATCTTGCGACAATTGCTTCTTCGCCCAATTTGCTTCCTTCTTATATGGTAGGTGATTATCACTTTAATTATGTGATTTCACTACCATCTTCTGAGATTTCTTCCATATAATAATATATAGTTCAGAGAAGCGTTATATGAGGAAAACGGCAAAAAGTGCGCGAACGTGGTAAAATCCCACAAAGCCTACTGAGTAGGCACAAGAATACTTATAAAATAATCACATAATTGGGACTCATCAGCGGTAGGAGTTCTTCATAGAGGAACCGTTCATTGATTACCCTCAGAAAGTTTGTGAAGGCTTGGAGACCGCCTCAAGGTCATCCACATGTATTTGTCCTCAACATCTCTAGTCGTTTTGGACCTAAGAACTCGAGTTACTTCAATGGTAGGCATTAATTCAGTGCGCTACAAATAACAAAACAAGATGGTGTATGAAGTGTCTCAAAACTGAAGTAGTAGATGCAGTTTTATAATTGATGCAGTAACCAAACAGAAGCATGTTATATCACCTTCCTCCTATTAGTTTGTCATTGACTGGCTCAGCCTCCAGAATCTTCATTTATATTTGAATTTTTTAGGACCCAAAACGTTCAAAGTCCGCACCATTCCTTGCTTTAAGTTTTACTAGCCTCTCTCGCACTCATGCTTCAGCATCATCTTCATCTCTTCCCTTTTTCCATTATTTTTCCTTAAAAGAAAATTTATGGCACATTATAATTGAAAGATTAGATTTCAAGTAGATAAGCAAGTAACTGTGGAAGGAAAAGGAACACACTTTGGTTGCTGAATTGTAGGAACGAGTGTTCCATCTATATATGTCCTACTACGAGGTATATTTCTAACACCAACAGAACTACATTAGAATCTCAGTGGGGTGGTAAAAATTGAACTTTGGCTTTGAGAAACCTAATGCCATAGTTATCACGATTCAACATGTGTAGTCCTACAATCAAGCACTCTACAATATAGGAAAGTAAAACTTAAACAAGATAGCACTTGTTTGCCCCTGATGCAATAGAAGGCTAAATACAAAAGTTATAGATGTTATGTTACTTAGAGCAAACATTTATTTAGGCTATCAGCCTCACTTGGGTTCAAAGGGATTAAATCAGAACCGTCACCTTTAGAGAATACAAATATTACATCAATGCAATCAACAGAACCACCACTGATTTGACTTCCCTGGAGAAAAAAATGTCCACACACTCCAACACTATTGCACTCACCAATCCCATCTGAAGAACTCCTGGCTCCATCGACTGCACGAGGATCATTAAGAAAAGTAGTAGCATCAACAACATCATCTAGGACAAAAGCAGAATATGAAGGCAACAAGGTATTCGTCGCACGCGCCATGTCGGTAACAATCTTTGCGCCCTCAATTCTGCTCCGTGGCCACGCACCTAGGGAGGAGGCCTGCTCGGGGGGGGGGGGGGGGGGCTCGCAAAGTAGGGTCGTCATGAGGGAACGCGTTCGGCGGAGGAGGGTCGTCGCCGGTGGAGTGGCTCAGCGGCAGTGCCGTGTCAGTTGGGTGCTCGGCGGCGCTGCTGTGGGGTGCTTGGGGGCGACAACGGCAGTGGTCAGGGTGGAGGGCGGTCAGTGGCGGTGGGTTGGTAGGGGCCGACGGCGGGGCTGCGGTGGTGGGGGGTGCCTCTGGCTGGGTGGAGGACGACCGGCGGCAGTGGGGTGGTTGGGGGCGGCGGTGCTTGCCAGCGCTGTTGTGGGGTGGTTGGGGGCGACAGCGGCGGTGGTCGGGGTGGGGGGCGACGGTAGAGCTGTGGTGGTGGGGGCCGACGGCGGCTGTGGTTGGGTGGGGAGGCGGCTGGCGGCAGATGCGATCTGGTCGAGGGTAGGAGTGGGACGTCGATTTGGGGGCGGCTGCGGCCTCTGTGGAGGGCCGGCGCGTCTAATAATTCATTTGGGCCAGAAAATTTCATTTCTCGCGTGCTTTCCCTCGCCAGCGCACGCTCAGGCCCGTTATATTTTCGGTCTCGCGCCCAAGAGCGTCCCCGGCAGTAAATGGGCCAGGTTTGAGTTGTCCCGGCAGATAGTGTGCCTTAAAATGTACCGGCAGGGTTTGTGCCCGCGTTGCTCAGGTTCTAACGGCAGTTTCTGTGCCTCAAGGTACTTCTGCTGGCAGTAACAAACGCCCCGGTAGTTCATTTGCCCTTGTTCAGCTACTTTTCCCGGCAATTAACTGCCCCCAATTAAGTGTTGTGGTGTAGTGCACTAGTGGTTGAGAGTTGCCTTCATGGTGTTATATCAAGAGGAAAATAGGGATGAGTCTTCGTGGTGTTGGTGTGCCTCCATGGTAACATTTGCCCCTCCAACGGTGACTACCTTTCCTCCAAGGAAGTGAACATCATGATACATCTGTGTCTCAGGAGTTTCAACTATCCCTAATACCAACTCTTTACTTCTGGTTATTTGTCTCCTTGTCTTTACTTATATCATATTGTGCTTGCTTGCATCTCTCGAGTTGTTGTTGAATATATTGCTACCGCTAGAATCACCTTGGCAATTGGTAGGTTCACTTTTATATTCCACATAATTGCCTACAATTGATAGGTAGTAATTAAAATTTGTAATTGTACCTATTTAGCCCCCTCTAGGTCCATCTCAATCCTTTCAAACACACACGACGTTACAGCGACGGAATCCATGCCGATGACGAGGTCCGCAATGGTGGCGCTCGGTGTTCGCGCAACAGTGTGCAAGAGCTCGTAGTTAACCGATCTAAGGTGTGTTAAGGCATCTACAAGACCTTCTGAGCAAACCCATGAGCTTAGACGACTCAGAGAAAGTATTGATGTGCGGCGATCGGCTTGCCGACACGACTACCTATAACCCTCATGGCGCATGCCACTATGGTAGGAGAAAAGAATGAGAAGGGAGGAATTTTGGCCGGAGTTATACCACAAACACGATGGTGCACTGAGTTTGATCAAAGGTGGTCGAGGTCATTGGAAATCGGAGGAGAGATGCTGACAACCAAAAGAAGACATCGAGGAGTAATATAGCACATGCAAGGGGCTTGTAGCGATTCCGCGTGTGTAGACATCATATACGATTCCGCGTTTCTTCTACACAACTTCGTCAGAGTCGAGGAGGACATTGGCTACTTATTGGTGCATGCCATGGCGAGGGTGGTGGTTAGGTTCACTCGCGGGTTATAGTTATGGTGGTGCCGTCGCTTACCTAGCGGCAACAGATGGATGAAGAGGTTAGGGCTAGGGATTTGGGCAAGGTGGGTACGCCTCTCTCTTTTTCTGTGGAGAAGATGACAAGGGAGATGACAAAAGGAGGATGAACAGTCAGGTAAGCCGACCCAAGTACACCTCCTCTCGTTTTTTCTCTTTTTACAGAATGTAGAATTATGGTTGCTTACAACTATTTGGAGGTTTAAATGAACTCCCAAAGATTTGATTTTTTTAATGTGGCATCTCTCTAGAATATTTTGAAGCTCCAAAAAAATAATTAGGGTTTATGGACAAGGTTTGATGTTTGTTTTGAAAATAAATTGTAGAAATGGCATAATGGTGGTTTGAATTATGTCTAGTTGATATGCTTGCTCAAAATTTGTGAAATGATTTTGGGGCTCACAGATATTGTGGAAAGACCATGTTCAAAGTTTGGGGTTCTATCTCATCCTAAAACCTAATAAAATAAAATGGTGTAGATCATAGCCTAATAAAATAAAATGGTAAAATAATTAGGTTTTGTGTGTTTGACATTTTTGTGATGCAATTGAGAATAATGCACAATTGAATTATGGCATGATGATGCAAAATAAAAATAACAGTTATTATTTAGGTAGAATTACTCTAATATGTTACACCCATTGACAACTGGAAAAAGATGTTAGCTCTGCAGCAAGATTGGTGGTCCATGGGGAGCGATCCCGGCGTTCTTCTCGTCTCTAACAGGGGAAGCGGCGAAGCTAGATATGGCTTAGCATGAGGACAATCATCAACCGACATGCCACATCGACATGTGCCTTGTTGTAAGGAGCGAGCATGTTCATCAACTCTCAAAGCCATAAAAAGCTGATGGTGATGGCTTGGATCTAGGGCTGTTGGAGGCTTGCCTCCTCCTTCGGTGTGTGTCATGACAACGCTGGGAGTTGGCGGCGGCCATAGGATCGGTAGTTTCCAGGGACCCCGAATGACCATTTTGTTTTAACCATTTTATGGAGGTCATTTTTGTAAAGTTTTCATGGCTATGGTTTTCTTTCAGTCTATTGATAGATTTTGTATATGTATATATTTATATTTATACTCTGTCTGTTGTTACATTATAGTATGCAGTTTCTCTAAGGAAAAGATCGTTTGACGGTCACATTCCCGTGACCATAACATATTCATCCACTCCAGTGACTTGCAAAGAACCACGGATTTCACTGTGAATTTTGTCCCCAAGTAGAAGGGTATTTTCCTGTCTCTGTTGTAGGCTTTCCGACGATGTTCGTTAAGTGGGAGGTGATGTTTCCGTCGACTACGAAGCGTCTGTGGTGACTTTTTCAATCTCAAGATATTGCTCTGAATGAGTATCTCAAAGTGTTCATAGGGATAGGGTGTATACATGCGTTTATAGGATTGAGTATATGTGCATGTATATGACCATCTGCGATTGTACTGTTTAAAAATAATAATAGAAGGGCATTAAGATTTTTCATTCTTTTGCATGGTATTAAGATTAACATAAAGAAGAGACGAAGGCATGGTATTGGACTATTGGCTACTCTTCTTCAATACTAGATCGGAAGCGCGCCTAAAACTTCAATATAACAAAGCGTTTAGAACAGCCAAAGGAAATTAGAATAACCACTCGGAATAAATATGTTCGGTATATCTATACCAATATAAAAAGACCTAAAGGGGCAGATCCAATTAATCTTGGCCATCAAATCATGTCAATCCAATGACCTAGACTGCTTCAATGTCGAGCGCTCAAAACGTTTAGCATGCAATTAATTTCATGCCAAATTTAGTGCTAATCACATAATAACACGTAAATAATATTATACTTAATATCCGCATGTACTTAATACACTTGCAAATTAATGTGCATTGCACGTACCCATTGACTAGTATCACAAACACTACAAAGATATATATTAAGAGCTTAAAGAAAATATTCTCTGTTACCAAAGGGAATTAAATCAAGAGCTTAAAGAAAATATTCTCTTACCAAAGGGAATTAAATCAAGAGCTTAAAGAAAATATTCTCTATTACCAAAGGGAATCAAAGTGATTACTCGGAATGGATTAGACCAGTATAATAAATACACCAAAAACATAGCATTACCAAAGGGCAAGGTAGCATATATATACCAAAAGTATGGCAAACATGACATATTTAGTCATTACCACAAAATGGCACAAAGGGCATGTCTAAAGTATAGTGATTTAATAATCGAGCGCCTGGTATTCATCACTGAAGGATGTAATTGTAATCCAATACAAATCATCAAAGTACAGTACAATGTAGGATATGATTCAATAAAAACCATCAATATTTAATATAAAGCAGAATATCTAGTAGTGTCTAGGAGTGGTCCAGTAGATTTAGTATAAGGCATCAAGATTTACAATAAAACACAAGCCAGACAAATAACTGGTTTGCACAAAATTCAGTACAAAGCGTCAAGATTCATGACATAGGAAGGGCAACTTGCCACGCATGACCTGTCCTAAGTCATGTTCCAGCTAGGACAGTGCATGTAATGGCTAAGTGTGTCTTGGAATTAGCAATTTCAAAGGACAGTACAACACACTCAACGCAAACCAACCATCCAAAAGGTAGGCAAGAGTCAAGTAGTCACCCATATCCATAATTCTCTGAGGTCCATACAACACATGAATCAGTTTCTCCACCCAATCAATTAGGACTATCGATTATGGAAGCACACAAGTCGAGTTTGTAAAATGCCGAATTCACCTGCTGACAGGGGGCAAGCCCGCATAGACCATTCAAGACAGGAGCAAGGTAGTCCATAAATATCAAAAGTACTACCCTATGTACGCAGAGTGTACGAATCCATCCTAAGAATTTTCTTCTCAACACCTCTTGATCTTGATAAGAAGACCATGATCTGGAACGTAAATAAAAGAACATTACCGGTAAGAAATAACCATCACGGACAAATCTTAAGATCCTCATAAAGCATCATTGAAATTATAACATGGAGTTAACTAAAGTTATGGCATCGCTGAAAGTATATATGTACCCAAAATGCAATTATCCATGTGAAATCATAGAGAATTAACGCTCGATCCTAAAACAATTGTTTTGTTCATTTTTAATTCCAATATGACAAAATCTACACGAAATGACCATATTCATGGAGTAAAGCTATTATGTAGCTATCTTATACACAGAATGACCGGAAGATGTTCAATGGATCATGCATTCCTCCACCTCCCAGCTTCTCAGGATCATTCATAACCTCATAAGCCTGAGCTAACTTCTTGAACTGACACATGACATACTGTTAGTTAGCCAACTCAACCAGAAAACAATGTTTTAAGCAAACATGGTAACCGCCTAAAGCATCAGTAATCACTACCCAACAAGCTTGACCGACCCAAGCATCAATAGTCATCTTTAGATCAGCTAGGTTGATATACGGCAATGGGAATCAAATAAGTTGTGTCTAGTATGCATCACAATTCAGTAGTCAACTTTTTCTGCAACACTAAATAAACTGGACTTGTAGTAAAATTTTCTTACCACCGAGGATCAATGCACTTATTTTGAAATATCAATTTAGAAAACAAATGCATCACCAGCAAGATATAAACATATATATGGTTGAATATAAATATATAATAGAGCAACAAAGAAATTTGCTGCTGGGATTGAGTCAACCTAATGTTGGTTGTTGCTACACCCTGCTGCCATTCATACAACTTCTTTGCAAGTAGCAAGCAGCCAAACATACGCGTAACACTTTAGCAGAGCAAGCACAAAGGTCAAGAAAAAATAACGGAGAGGCTACCTGCATATTGCGGCAACTAGAGCATGGAGGCAGCTGTTGGCATGCATGAGTTTTCACAACATCAGAGCAGGGCCGAGAAGATCCTGGTTGAGGCGGAACAAACCCGGCGACGGACGCCAAAGTCTACAAAACCATTGGCCATACAAAGGTTGCCACATTTCAAGTTCGCCTCGACCTGAACATCAGAAATCACAAAAATCAGATAAACAATGTGGAAAGGCGCTTTGATCCCAAATAGCTAATCTTAGGAACATAAGGATATCCAAAATTTAATAGCATTTCTTGTATGTGAATATTTTCCATAAAAGAAATTATGTATATGTAATGTTCAAAATTAGTCTTCAGAAGATATTATAGTCCGTCTGATAATTCATCGGGAGGAAATGTATTTTTTACTTGCAAACATCTAGACGAGGAATTCTTACCTTTGATACAATATAGTCATGACCAATGATCTACTGCAAATAAAAAAAACCTAGAGCAAGCATGAGAATATCTTGTGAAATATTGAAGGCTATGTAACCTTGTTGATGCTTATAGGTTAAAGAGGGCCGAATTCCAAGTGGCATATCATTGAACATTTCGATGAGCATTGAACATTTCAATGAGCATGTGGAAGGAAAACATAAACCTGCATACTACCTCCGTCCGGCTTTAGAAGTCCGGTCAGCCATCTTGCCCCGTCCGCATTTGCTAAGCCTGTGCCTTAAAGCTGCTGTGTTTTTCTCGTAATATGTGGCGTCTCCGGTGAGCTGATTGGGCATGCATATGCATGCATGCAAGAGAGAGAAACAGGTTGGTGCATGCACAATATTCATTAGATGCATGCGGGCAAGGCAGAGAAGGGTTGCATGCTTTGGGGGAGAAAAAGAGGGCACCTTGGTCCTAGAGAATCGGTCGGCGGGCCTTAAAAACCCGGAGGAAGGTAATACTACAGTAGGATAACCGACTTGTCTATAGTACATATGCATAGCAAGTGTAGTCACACACGCCTGTCAGCAAATTCAGAAAGGAGGAGTTGAGCAATATGCAATAAAATTATATACGGCGATGCCTAGATTCTATCTTTGCTTTGGAGCTGGTGGTGAAATAAGTTGGGTTTTCAGGGAGCATGGATAGTAGGAAGTAGGAACACCTGAGAGGGTTCCATGATCAAGGCTAGGTCGAGCCATGCTTATGCGACACCACCGTTCTTCTTTTTGTGCAAGACCATCATCATATTTTAGTGTGGTTGGATCCATGTGATGGTGCCACAATAGAAGTTTATCTAGAAGTAATGCACATAGATCAAAATTAAGAATGCCATATAATAGGTTAGCCATATACAGTTTGCTATGAGCCATTCAAAATCTAGGTGTGGTGCTGCTAAATCTCGCATCGTGCATAACAAAACACAATTTTGAGGGTGCACTATTTGGTTGGAACTTGTACATCATGCAAGAATTCGTAATCTGAACCTAAAAAACAAATAGAAAAGCAAAAATAGACATTATCGCAAGAATTCAAAAGTGGTTGCGGGTGAGTTTGCGATTCAGCACTTTTAGTCTTACTACGGACAAGTTTCCTCAGTAATCTGCGTTTATTTCTTTGGAACTATGTGCCCCTAGAAGCAGTTGTTAAGTAATATGATGCATGCTAACACTATATATTCAGTTCTTGCTGCCCACTACTGAATTAGCACGACTCCGCCATGCATTAGCACGACTCCACCATGCACCAGCATGTTCAGTTCTTGCTGCCCACTACTTCTGATGACTAAATCAGGACAATGCCCAAACAAAATATCACATTTTTTCATGTAAATATATAGATGTATGCTGACTTCCAACAAAGTTCAGAGCCTTCTACTCATCATCACTTGCAGACAAACTATAATGAATACAAAGGAACAATTTACCAAATGACTTACTGAGACAACTAAATAGACTCGGGAATATGTGCCCAGGTATTTAGTCCAAACGTGATTTTGTTTCTAAAACCTCCTTTAAGCACCGTCACTCAAAGATCCTAGTAAACATATAGAATCCATGGAAAACGTCACCTTAATCGACTGCATGAGTATGGCCTCGTCCTCGAATCTGAGCTCTGCATCAAAGCCATCAAAGAAACCAATGAGACAAAAAACCACAGCAAGGGAAGGGAGAGGCGTTGGGAGTGGGAGTAGCGAATGAGCATTTGGGACAACAAAGCCGAGGGCGAAGTGATCCACTCCTCCCAGTGCACCGATGCCCTCATCGACGAGACAAAGGGGGTAATAAGAGAGGGGACAGAGGGAGAGGGGGAGAAGATAGAGGCAAACCTGAACCACCTCAACCTCGTTGCTCCTGGTGCTCCGGTCGGCGAGCCTCCCTCCATGGCCGACCTCGCCCCCATTCGCCGCAGCACGACCTCCTTACTCCTACTTCTCAGGACAACGAGCCTTCCTCCATGGAGACCCCACTGCTTTTGCCCGCAGGTGCTGACCTTCTGCACAACCCAAGCCCGACCCGGGTGCCGCCATAAGCGACAGGGCGACGACGTCCTTCCCTGCCTCGTACTGGATCCGCGACAGCCGGTGAAGGCGCCGGGGCAATGGTGGGGAAGCAGGAGCAAAGGGGACGAGCACGCACACGCAAGGAGAAGACGCGCCGACGCAAGGGCGAGCGGAGGCGGCGAGACAAGGGCGTGAGGGCAAGCGGAGGCGGCGGCGCGACAGGAAGAGTGCGAGCGCGAGTGCGGGAGTGCTAGGTCACACCCATGTCGTTATTGGATATTTTTCCAACCATGTGAAATGACGGAAATACCTTTGGCGGGGCACTGAATTTACAGGCAGTGGCACGAACGAGAGGAACTATTCATTGCTAAAGCATCCAGTTTTGATCCGGCGGTCCAGATTGTCTGGAGGTTAGATCGAACGGTCCAAAACGCATCAAAAATCGAGATGAACGGCCGGATGTGCGAAATCGCTGTGAGCGCTCGGGGGCTTTGTCTTTTTTGTTTCTCGATTTTTCTCGATTGAAGTGGTTATTTACCGGAAGTAGAGTAGGGCCCACATTGAGCGATGACCGCCGAGACCCTCAAACTGTCAAACACTGACGGACAGAGTAAACACTGAAACACACACATCCACGCGGGGACAGCACGACCGACCCGCACGCACACGCGCGCGGCCCCGGCGACGTCACCGGAGGGAGACGGCGACGAGCTTCGGTCCCCACGACCTCCTCGCCGGAGCGCCCTAGGCGGCCTCCGCCATGGCTCGCCGGTCGTCGTCCTCCTCCTCGTCCGGGGCGTGGCGGTACCTCAACCCCGCCTACTACCTCAAGCGGCCCAAGCGCCTCGCGCTCCTCTTCTTCGTCTTCGTCGCCGCCACCTTCGCCTTCTGGGACCGCCAATCGCTCGTCAGCGAGTACGAGGTGCGCTCCCCCCGTCTCGCCCCTGGAGAATTCTCCCCTGATCCGGGTCGGAACCGCGGGGATCTGATTGAATTTGGTTCTTGCGGCCAAGTAGCTTCGAATTCGTCGCGGCGCTGGTTGGGCGCTGGATCTGGGTTTAGCGATGACTTGTGGTTTGAGCCGTCGGGATAAATGGGTTTAGGCTTGTCTGCCTATCTGGGGTTCATTTGGGAGAGATTGTGCCGAGGATCTGGCAGTCCGGTTGAATCTTGACGCTTTTGTCTGAGATTTGATCTTTTGAGCGAGTGGATCTTATGAGGGGCCACTAGGCTATAGCTCAACTATACGTGTGTAACGATTATTGGTATTAGTTTAGATTTCTTTCCAGCTTTGACTGTAAATTTGGCGAAGAATTGTATGTCTTTACAATCCTAGAATTAGTGGGATGAATATGGGTACAGTGAGGTACTTTAGCAGCTTAGAATTTTCTCAGGCGGGGAGACCTTAACTGTTTTAGTTAATCCGGGGAAATAATCCAGACCTTGCCATGTTTCTCAATTACTACATGGTGTAGATTTGGAGAACATAATACTAGTTGGAACATTATTATACATGGCACATGCAACTTTATGATTGTGGTTTGTAGTGAAACTGTTCATTGAATAGCTGTTGTATTCTGAGGAGTGACTGTAACTCTGATTGCCCTATTATGTTAGTATAGTCATATAGAGACTCATATTGGTTTAAGCTTGGCAAGATACAAATGTTCATTGGGACTTGTTATGAGTAATTAAATAATTTGGTGGATGCGAGTATGCGACACGTGAGCTGTACTATTTATACTACCGTTTGTTAGATATGCTAGTTAAGTTGATCCAGTTCTCAGTAATCGGATGAGTGAAATCTGAATTGGATGTAAGGTTGATATCCCATCTGCTAGTTAGAAATGCTATTTATTTGGTCTTTTCTCTATTGTAGTGCCCTTCTTGTGTGAGAGTGAATGAAGGTATAGTATTCAGTCAAGAAATTTTCGTAACGGCTCATGTATTTGACGTCATCACGGATGGCAAGGTATAGTGTGGCATTAGATTATTGTAGTTCATTGCCACTGTTACTGTGATCAGTAGGTATAGTTGGGCGTTGCGTGTGTATGGCTGTTGTGACATATTATTTGATTTAATTCGACTAATATAAATCTTTCTTAAATATGCATATACCTCTTACATTCCTATATCACTTGAGTTCCTTGTCAAATGTAAAGCTTAAGAACCTGAGCATCACTATAATTAGCGCTATCCAAAAGCAGCATGTGGCCAAGTTGAATTGTGCTTGTTGGCATGATAACTATGGCTGCTAAATGTGAATGAATAAGGATGAGGTTTTGGGATGCACTTGATAAATGTGTTCTTGCCGCTTCATTTAATTGGTACCATCTGTACTCCGTAGACATGCAGTTCAGCTTCTTTTTTTTTTTTTTGAAGAAAGGCATCGACTGTCATTTTATATTTCATTATTCATTGCTTGTTTTTCAACCTTATTTACTGTATTAATCTAATTTCTGTTTTCCTGTGTTGCAGTCTGAGATTTCCCAATTACAAAATGAAATAAATCAGTTGCATGGTCAGGTATGTACTATTGCAATATTTGTAACTTCCATGCTGGTTTACTTTCTTTCTTCCTTTTAATCAACATTATTCTTTTTCCTTTGAAAATTTAGCGCATTTTCTGTCTATGTAGTTAAGGAAGGCTGGTGTTCAACTGGAGGAAAATCCAGCAACTGAAATTCCCAGAAAAGATCTTGTAGAGATTGATCCTATTAATAATGAAAGGAGGGAAAAGGTTAAGGATGCTATGCTCCATGCCTGGAATTCCTATGTAAAGTATGCATGGGGAATGGATGAGCTTCAGGTATTTTAGTAATTCTGCTCTATAATTTGTTTTCATTTTCAATTTGTCTTGAAAAACTCCACAATGTTTTCGTTCTTCACCTTTTCAGCCGCAATCAAAGAATGGTGTTAATAGCTTTGGTGGTCTCGGGGCAACTCTTGTGGACTCGCTAGATACACTGTATATAATGGGCCTAAGAGATGAGTTTCAGAAGGCCAGAGAGTGAGTTCCACTTGTATTGAACCATGCAGAGATTTCAAAATGCTGCAGCTGGTTCTTTCGTTTCATCTATTACCAAAATTAGCATTTGATTTTAGTTTGCTTTTATGAAAGTTCAGTTCTGTACACGAAGCTGTGCCGTCATCTCCTTTTATTATTACATGATGTATAGATATGAATTCCCTAATTTGAAAATGAAGCTCATTATATACTCGAATTGGATGACCTTGGTATCGAGTGGCTTGTCGGCCTGTTGATGGAAGGCACACCATAAGGAGGTGCCAAGAGATAACAACACTGCTTGTATAGCTGGCCACCCAACAAGGATATCTAAAGCTACCAATCTTTTAAGACAGTTTCTATCTGGTCCACTGGAGATAAAGATATGCATTTAACTAATTAGGCTATGTTACCTTGAACTTCCTAATGTAAAAACATGCATTGGACTAATCCAATTAATAGGATATGATTCTAGCAATTCCATAGTTCTCATGGCCCTCAGGGGTGGTCAAGGGGGCTTGTCTAGGTGCATGGCTATTACAAGGCTTATTGGGCATTTATGTATTTTGTCCATATATTCCCTCTATGTTACAGGATAATCCGAAGGGTCTTCTTGACTATCTTTTTGTTGGGCAGTCTATTGGTTTCATGGCTTTCATCTGTTCTATCCATGCAATAAAAGACTAATATTTTATTAATGTATTAGATCTTTAGTGTCTCCGTTTCTTTTGTATCATCTCACATCATACTATTCCTTGCAGCCATTTGAATACTTTGTTGTGATTTATGTCATACTCCTGATCTGACTTGTGTCCATTTCATGATAATAGCTGGGTGGCAGAGTCATTAAGCTTTGACAAGGATTATGACGCAAGCGTTTTTGAAACGACCATAAGGTTGCATTACAAGGTTTATCTTTGTTACAGTATTCTTGCAGATATTTGGCTGCATAGGTCTATGCCATGTAGCCATATCACATTATGATTTACTAGCTTAACTGTCTAAGCTTCTGTTATATATTCGTATTTAGGGTTGTTGGAGGTCTCCTCAGTGCATATGATATGTCGGGTGACAAAGTATTTCTAGAAAAGGCGAAGGATATCGCTGATCGATTGTTACCTGCCTGGGATACAACATCTGGTATCCCTTATAATTCAATCAACTTAGCTCATGGCCGAGCTCATAATTTTGGATGGACCAACGTGAGTAACTGATGCTCTATTTTCCATTAAGTACCTACTGCCGCTGCAAGTTCCTTCCAAACACACGAATATTACAATCATGTTTATTTACCAGCAAACCAGTAAGCTTCAATTTTATACCCAGGCTTAGAAATCCATCTCAAGCCTCAATGCTCAAATACACAAGTCATTAACAGGCTACTGAGCGTTGATCTCTGCGGCACAACTTGCCATTGAGAATTACTATCAAATATTGTCTTTTTTTATGACACATTTCACCTGAACCTATTTTGCTTTCTGTAATGGACAATGAATCATATGCTTTATTATTTCTGCAGGGTGATAGTATCCTTGCGGATTCTGGAACGGAGCAGCTTGAATTTATAGCTTTGTCCCAGAGAACCGGAGATCCTAAATATCAGCTGAAGGTTAGTATTTCACTCATCGTACCAATTTTATGTAATTTGCTGGGACAATTCTTTGTTACTAAGTGTTGTAGCTAGTTTTGTGCAAAACATAGCTACCAGCCACAATCAAGAGTGGGAAGTTCTCTTCTTGGATTCGTAGTGCCAATCTACTGCTATTTTTTGCTAGTAAAATTCCCACGTATGTCTGGCATGTTTATACATTCAAATGCATCCTATATGTCTTCTTTTTTGGCCTCTTTTTTTCAGTATTGATCTCTCATGTTTGTTGCCAAAATATGATTCTAGGCAGAAAATGTCATCCGTCAGCTTCAGAAGATATATCCAAGTGACGGCTTACTTCCTATCTACATAAATCCTCAATCAGGACAAGCATCATACTCAACAATAACATTCGGTGCTATGGGAGATAGGTAATGCTATTTGTCCTACTATTTGAACCAAATTGTATTCTTCCTCAAATAGTGGTGCCCTATTTTTGCCATTCAACCATGTAATATTTTGTGCAAATTGTTAAGCAAGTTTGATCTATCTTATTGGACCATGGATAATTTTTTTTATCACATGTTCGGTTGATATTGACTCCAAAAGATAAAAATAACTCATATTTGCATGCACGTTTCAGCTTCTACGAGTACTTGCTCAAGGTCTGGATTCAGGGGAATAAAACCGAGAGCGTAAAACATTACAGGTGCGGGCTTGACTTCACAATTCATCATAATCCTTTTCATCATTTTTTAGTGAAAAGTCTATTTATTCTGCTTTGTAACGTGATTAATATTTCCATTTGCGGTGCTTAACTCAGACAAATGTGGGAGACATCAATGGAAGGTTTAATAAGCTTGACCAGGCAAACTACACCCTCTAATTACACATATATCTGCGAGAAAAGTGGTGGCTCGTTATCTCACAAGGTAAAGAATCTCCATTCTGTTGATTTTCAGCAGGATGCTTTCTAAAGCTTATCTGGCATTGTCTCTCTAAAGTTCTGACTGGTTCAGCTTGTGACCGACACAGATGGATGAACTTGCATGCTTCGCCCCTGGTATGCTGGCACTTGGAGCCTCTGGTTATGGGCCTGAAAAAGCTAAACAAATTATGAATCTGGCAGAAGAGGTAAATCCTCTTAAGGAATCTCATTTCCGTATCCAATATTTCTAACTATTGCATATGGTTTTGTTCTGTTTGTCCATCTGATTTCCTTTTCCTATTCTCTTTATAGCTTGCTCGGACCTGTTATAACTTCTACCAAACAACTCCCACAAAGTTGGCTGGAGAGAATTATTATTTCCACGCTGGACAGGTAGTGTGTGGGCCCTTATCTTCTTTCTAGCAATCCAGTACCATGGCATCAACTCTTTTGTTAAAAACAATGTCATCAACTAGTGGTACTTTCCAACTTCATAGGATATGAACGTGGGCACGTCATGGAATATCCTGAGACCCGAGACTGTGGAATCACTCATGTACCTGTGGCGCCTTACGGGGAACAAAACATACCAAGATTGGGGATGGGACATATTCCAGGCATTTGAGAAGAACTCCCGCATAGCATCTGGATATGTGGGACTAAGAGATGTAAGTTCTTAGTGGCACCTTCCATCCTTGAATTTCCCCACTGGAAACACCTGCCTTACACTAACAAAACTTACTGCAATGTTTCGATCTCAGGTGAATAGTGGTGAAAAGGACGACAAGATGCAGACCTTCTTCCTAGCAGAGACGCTCAAGTACCTCTATCTGCTGTTCTCCCCTCCGTCAGTCGTATCTTTCGACGAGTGGGTCTTCAACACTGAAGCTCACCCTTTGAGAATCGTTCCAACACATGGTAGCAACGGCCAGTCAATTGAAACTGCAACACCAGTGGTCCGACCGTTCGGTAGGAAGCAAGGGAAACAGGGGTAGGCCTGAACAACAGAGCAGAGAATTTTTGCATCCGCCGTGTGATTGTGACCTGCCTTGTTGAGAACGTTACGTTACGATGGGAATTTCTTCCTGCAGCGGCAAGGGTTGCAAATCATGGCACTAGGCTATTTAGGCAACACAAATTGTAGGTAGAGCATCATGGATAATTTGGGGCATGCTGAACCTTCAGAGTATAACCGAAGATCAGAAGCCCCATGAAAGTTTTCATCTTCGAACTTGCCTATGCTCCGTGCGTTGTTGATTTGCAACACATATGTAACTTAGTGTCCATAGGTTGTTCCTTTCATGGGGCTCTCCTGGAGTTGTATCCTTATTGTTTTGATTATATGATATATAAAAGGGGTTGTGTTTCCTTTCAGTATCTACATTTTGTTAGGACTTTTGGAAACAGTGGCCGCATTTAAGAGAAAAAAAGTATGTGGGCCTGTATTTGCAGACCGTTTTCTGTGCTACCTGGTGAGAATATATTCGTGGAATGTAGTAACGATGTGGAATTAAAATGAATAAGTGATCGTCCATAAAAAAGCCGAAGGAATTATTGTGCTTATTTAGGAGGGTCAGTGTCAAAAATAAATTGACAATTCTACTATCCCTGTGTTTCAATATTTTGTTGATTTATACACATGTTTGGTGGCGCGTCTATTTTTCTGCTTGGGCATCCCAAGATGGAAATTAATCTCGATTTGCAAAGGCTATCTGTGTATTGTATTTCATTTTTAACGCCATTTGGCCCAGGGCTGTTAACATGTAAATTTGTAAGGGCGTCCATAACCATAAACCATAGTGCATTGGAATATTTTGAAAGGAAAAACGTGGCCATATTTTCATACCATGGTCAAGGTGGTGACCAGGTTTGGGATGGTTTGATGCTGCATACATTGGAGATGCCCTAATGCACCTTATAGATGTTAATTCCTCGGCAATAACTACACCTTCTCTGCAAACAAACAAAAACAATAGCCACACTGGTAATAAGGAAAATAAGAGGCAGCAGCTGGCATGTGGAGTTTGATGAAGCAATGAAGTCTGCACTCACACCCAATCTATAAATAACTACCTTCCTCCTATAGTAGAAGCAATGCTTGAAACTATGGTAGAGGCACTTCTCTTTTTACAGGCGTGTGGCAGTGTGAGGCAATCACACATAATGTCAATATGAGGAAGTCTAATAGGAGAGCAAAAATGTCCAGCACAATGAGTGCAACACCGATACTTGGTGCGGACAATTTTTTTTAGAAATGGGATGTATTGGAAATTTCAGTGAGAGTTAGAGGCCATTGACACGTCCAGTATCATAAGGAATTGGAAGCACATACATTCTCCCATCCATCAACTTTATACTGCGATGAGTGGGTCTTCGACACTGAAGTTCACCCATTAGGAATCTTGTGATACATGATATCGAACCAACCAACTGGCTCTCCAATGTCAGTTGTCCAATTCTTTTGGAGGAAGCAAGGAAAACATGGGTCGGACTCGGAGGGTTATTTTCATGTGTCGTGCTATTGTGTCCTGCCTGGTTAAGAACTTCACGTTACAGGGCAGAATTTCTTACTGGAGTATCAAGGGTTGCATATCATGGTATTAGGCTATTTAAGCAACACAGTTATACGATACTCCGTGTATCTCTACTCCAAAAGAGGGAGTTGGTAATCACGCTTCACTACCACCAACACTATATTACACCCGCGAGCGTCTTACAGCCGACTTATTTGAAGCGTGAATTAACTCAATTAAATCAGCATTTCCTCAAAACAACATCATGCACTAATTCATTCAAATCAAATCTTTTAAAAAGAAATCTCAACTGAATCCAAACTTTCATTTCCTTCCACTACTCATACCCAAACCAAATCAAATCTTACCAGAACATCAACTAATCAAAGTTGACTGGCCCATTTGACGTGTGCACACGTTTTTTTTCTTCTATGTTTCGTTTTTGGTTTCCTTTTTTCTGTTTTATTTTTTATATGGCCAACCTAATATTTTGTGCTCGGCATTATCAGAATTGGCACAGACATGTATGTCATGCTTAGTTGGTAGCATCGCTTTCATTCTGGATATACCTTCCCCATCGATTTTTTTTTCTATCGCACCAATTTATTTTAACCGATTTCTAGCCCACTGACCTCTTTAATCCGGCTTTTCTGCCAATCTAATAATGTCGTCATATCTACTCCTAAAGGGGTAGTTGGTAGTCCCGCCTCACTACCACCAACAGTATATTACGCCGCGAGCGGCCCATTTGGCGTGTGCATTAACTCAACTAAATCAATATTTTTTCAAAACAACGTCATGCATTAATTCATTCAAATAAAATCTCAACTAAATCTAAATCTAAAATTTCCTTTCCTTCCACTACAAATACCCAAATCAAATCAAATCTTACCAAAACATCAACTATAATCAAAATTGCCTGACCCATTTGACATGTGCATGTGTTTTTCTTTTTCATTTTTTATATGTTTCATTTTTTTGGTTTATTCTTTTCTGTTTTATTTTTCTATGACCAGACTAATAATTTGTGCTCGGCACTATCGGAATCGACCTGTACGTCATGGCTAGTTGGTAGCGTTGCCTTCATTTCTGTTAAATCTCCCCCATCGAACTTTTTCTATCCCACCAATTTATTTTAACTGACTTTTAACCCACCGATCTATTTAATCCGGGTTTTTTCTGCCAAATTAGTAATGTCGTTATGGAAAGTAATCAATCACGATGATCTCTAACAAACCTTTAAACACCAAATCTATGGAAAGGAATCAATATTGGATAACACAGGGCAATATTTATGGAAATGAATCAACGTTTGATTACACAACCCAACCCGTTTTCAGTATTGGTTTGAATCCCTGCACTCCGGTTAATTACCCACAACAAAGTGGCCAACCAGCTGGTTAAATTTTGCCTCATCCGTTTAATTCACATCACCCTTTCACACTAGTTTTTTCTCCCTCACACGTAATTCCCCTTCCTCTGTCGACCCAACTCATCTCTTTCTCTCTCAAAAAAAATCATCACTCTATCGGTCTCTCAAATTCTCCCGTTGCTCGACTATCTTTTTTCTAGGGTTCCTCAACACCGTCACCCCTTTGCCACACCTGCTACCGCCAGCTGGTGGCCGAGATCAAGCTCATCGAGTGTGGCCTAGTCGAGGCCCCGACTCGCGGGACGACGAAGCTAGCGCCATCACCTCACCCCGGTGTAGGGTGTGTCTGTGACCGCGGTGTGGGCAGCGAGGAGCTCTGCGAGGGCTCTCCGTCCGCCCACCCATTACTCGGTAATGGCCACGCACATTGTAGATGTGGTGCTGCTCCACCCCTCCATGGTAGTCGCCACGTCCTCCTCCACCTCCTCGGTGCCCTGAACCCCCCACCCTCCGGAGACGCGGGCCAGCTAGGGCGATCCTTCTGTCCACCCCTCCTCGGCCATGGCCATGCCGCACTACCTCTGTCAGAAACACCCCTTCCGTTCACCTTTGTAGTTAACTTTCTTATAGATGAAGTCAATCCTCGAATATCTGTTTATTGGAACCATTAGATTTATTAGTAGTTTTAGTCATGACATTTCAAGAGAGCCTGACATGAAGGAAAGAAACCCCTATCCCTTTTAAATCATGTAACGGTAAGGGGGTGACACTCTTGGACGGTGAGAAATTATTGACGTTTGGTAATGAAAATAGTATTATATGAAGAATATTATAGAAATATAATTGCATGAAAATAAAGTTCAACTATTGCTGTCATATTTTTTGGCCATACCTATATATTTACAACCCTCTTATTTCTATTATTACACTGTTCTTCGCTATACATGACAGTTCAACTATGAAATTGATTACAACTTACATGCATACTGAGCAAACTTTCCTAACAGAACCACTTCAGACTCAAATGGAGAATCTGCAGTTGTGTCGGACACACCACTGCAAACCCTATTGTGTATGTCACAATTCCCAGCAACAACCGTTATGATGGTACAATGCCACGATCACTAGGGACATGGATTCGAGGAGGACAAGATGGTAGCTATCGACAAGGATTCAAGAAGGACCAGACACCACAGTAGTGGTTGTAATATTAGCCGAGATGAATTTGAAAAAAATAGAGTCGATATGTGGAGGTAAATATACGATAGATTTTTGCTGGAGAGAACAGATCGATGTGTATGCACTAATAGCATTTGCTTCATGAAGCATGCTATTAAATTTGTATTACTTTTTTATTCTTTGTTTTGTGTTATAAAACGTATTAAAAAAAGTATAGACCAGCCATCACCTCATGGTGTATAAGAATTTGTAGTAATATAATATGTTTCATGTGAGAAGATTGGTGAAAGTGCATGTTGATGGAATTTGAGTATTGAGGGATAAATTAGTATTACTATGTAACTACCCTTGCATCACTTAGTGAAATATGGGAGGACACACATCTTTCACATGCACGAGAGTGGATTAATAAAATTAGTGTGAATAAGTTGAAGAACTATCATACCATGGCAATGGCATACATATTTGATGATATTTGTTGTAAATAGAGGGGGTCCACAACACTCAGATGGGAAGGCGGTTGCCACCCTTGTCCCTTGCCGCTGGCCTGCCACGATGGCGTCGATCACTGGCTCACTTAGAACACGAGTTAGTGAATTTTATGATAAGAGTGAGGGTTGAGAGTGAGCGGGATGAGTGTTGGGGTTGGTTTGTTCAGTTACGACTATCTGAGCAAGATAATTTCCCTACTTAGAAAATGTGGCAAATTGCATTCCTTAGTGGTGGTTTTGCAGCAAATTGCATGAGCGAGTCGTTCATATTTTTTCATCAAGTCGCTTAATTTTTTGGTTGGGATAGAAGGGTAAATGCATTGGTTGGTTTCTTCAAAAGTTAATAACAAATGTTTTTTTGGTTAGGATAGAATGGTAAATGCATTGGTTGGCTACTTCAAGAGTTAATATAACAGACACGGTGTCGTATCAGTTCCATGCCCAACAATGGACATCATATTTTTGTTTCGTGGTAATGCACGACATTCAAATGTATGTTACAACGTGGCAATGGCTTAGGAGACATCAGATCTGGCTTCTGGGCTGGGGGACGCACATGCCTCCTCCCCCTTAATGGTGGTGGCAGATCATTACAAACATTGAGGGAGGGATCAAGGCGGAGAGCGGGGCGGTTGGTAGGGGACTCCTCCTTGGTGGTCTGGGGGGAAGTACGCTGTGAAGGAGAGAGGGTGTCATGGCAAATGTGAGGTGGGCATGATCCGATTTTAAAGTAGAGGACTCCAGAGAGAAATGTCTTGCTACGGTAGGAAACCGAGAAGAAAGTGGAGGGTCGGACAGAAAAATGGAAGGGTGCATCATAGGGGTGGGTTTTTTGTGTGTTGGGGCGTGTGTTGGGATAACAAGGCGGATAGTCTAAGCAACCACATTTTTGTAGGGAAACGTAGCATGTAATTTCAAAAAAAATCCTACGCTCATGCAAGATCTACCTAGGAGATGCATAGCAACGAGAGGGAGGAGTGTGTCCACGTACCCTCGTAGGCCGAAAGCGGAAGCGTTTGACAACGTGGTCGATGTAGTCAAACTTCTTCTAGCTCCGACCGATCAAGCACCGAATGTACGGCACCTCCGAGTTCTGCACATGTTCAACTTGATGGCGTCCCTCGCCTTCTTGATCCAACAAGGTGTCGAGGAAGTAGATGAGTTCCGTCAGCACGACGACATGGTGACGGTAATGGTGAAGTGATTCTCGCTGGGCATCACCTAAGCACCGCAAAACTATGACCGGGGGTGTAAACCGTGGAGGGGGGCGCCGCACACGGCTAACGATTGTTGTTGTGTGTTCTAGGCGCCCCCTCCCCGCATATATATAGGTGGGAGGGGAGGGGAGCAGCAAGGGTAAGCCCCAAGTAGGAGGAATCCTACTTGTTGGGGTCCTCCCTAATTCGGCCTCCCCCTTTCCATATTTCTGGAGGGGGAAAAGGGAAGAGGAAGGAGAGAAGGAAAGGGGGGGGGACCGAACCCTCTCTTTCCCTTCTCCCACTCAGTCGCCTTCCTTGGGGGTGGGGGGAGGTGCCACCCCTTGTGGGCTAGTGTGCTCCCCTCCTATGGCACATATGGCCCATATCTTTCCCCCGGGGGTTCCGGTAACCCCCGGTACTCCGATAAATACTCGATACTATCCGAAACACTTCCAGTGTCCGAATACTATCACCCTATATATCAATATTTCCCTCTCGACCATTTCGAGGCTCCTCCTCATGTCCGTGATCTCATCCGGGACTCCGAAAAATTTGGTCACCAAATCACATAACTCATATAATACTAAATCATCATTGAACGTTAAGCGTGCGGACCCTGGACGCTATTGGTTCCTTCGCTAAGGCAATTGCTCCTGTATTATCACAAAAGATTTTCATTGGACCCGATGAACTAGGTATTACACCTAGATCGGATATGAACTCCTTCATCCAGACTCCTTCATTTGCTGCTTCTGAAGCAGCTATGTGCTAAGCATGCGTTGGTTTTTCCTTAAAGAGGAAAGGGTGATGCAGCAAAGTAGCGTAAGTATTTCCCTCAGTTTTGAGAACCAATGTATCAATCCAGTAGGAGACTACACGCAAGTCCCTCGTACCTGCACAAACAAACAAGAACCTCACAACCAACACGATAAAGGGGTTGTCAATCCCTTCATGGTCACTTACGAAAGTGAGATCTGATAAAAATAATAAGATAAATATTTTTGGTATTTTTGTTGTATAGATTGGAAAATAAAGATTGCAAAATAGAAATAGAAAGTTGATAGGAAAATAATATGACGGAAGATAGACCCGGGGGCCATAGGTTTCACTAGTGGCTTCTCTCAAGATAGCAAATTCTACGGTGGGTGAACAAATTACTGTCGAGCAATTGATAGAAAAGTGCATAGTTATGAGAATATCTAGGCATGATCATGTATATAGGCATCACGTCCACGACAAGTATACCAAAACGATTCTGCATCTACTACTATTACTCCACACAATGACCGCTATCCAGCATGCATCTAGAGTATTAAGTTCATAAGAACAGAGTAACGCATTAAGCAAGATGACATGATGTAGAGGGATAAACTCAAGAAATATGATATAAACCCCATATTTTTATCCTCGATGGCAACCATACAATACGTGCCTTTCTGCCCCTGCTCTCACTTGAAAAGGACACCGCAAGATTGAACCCAAAGCTAAGAACTTCTCCCATTGCAAGAAAGATCAATCTAGTAGGCCAAACCAAACTGATAATTCGAAGAGACTTGCAAAGATATTTAAATCATGCATAAAAGATTTCAGAGAAGAATCAAATATTGTTCATAGATAATCTTGATCATAAACCCACAATTCATCGGATCTCGACAAACACACAGCAAAAAGAATTACATCGAATAGATCTCCAAGAGAATCGAGGAGAACTTTGTATTGAGATCCAAAGAGAGAGAAGAAGCCATCTAGCTAATAACTATGGACCCGAAGGTCTGTGGTAAACTAATCACACATCATCGGAGAGGCTATGGTGTTCATGTAGAAGCCCTCCGTGATCAATTCCCCCTCCGACAGAGCGCCGGAAAAGGCCCTAAGATGGGATCTCACGGGTACAGAAGGTTGCGGCGGTGGAAATAGGGTTTCGTGGTGCTCCTGGATGTTTTCGGGGTATATGGGTATATATAGGAGGAAGAAGTACGTCGGTGGAGCTGTGAGGGGCCCACAAGGGTGGGGGCGCGCCCTCCTACCTCGTGGCCTCCTCGCTTCTTTCTTGACGTCCACTCCAACTCTCCTGGATCACGTTTGTTCCAAAAATAACTCTCCCGAAGGTTTCATTCCGTTTGGATTCCGTTTGATATTCCTTTTCCGCGAAACACTAAAATAGGCAAAAAACTGCAATTTGCACTGGGCCTTTGTTAGTAGGTTAGTCCCAAAAATAATATAAAAATGTATATTAAAGCCCATTAAACATCCAAAATAGATAATATAATAGCATGGAACAATGAAAAATTATAGATACGTTGGAGAAGTATCAAGCATCCCCAATCTTAATTCCTGCTCGTCCTCGAGTAGGTAAATGATAAAAATAGAATTTTTGATGTGGAATGCTACCTAGCATAATTCTTAATGTAATTTCCTTTACTGTGGCATGAATGTTCAGATCCTAAAGATTCAAGACAAAAGTTTAATATTGACATGAAAATAATAATACTTCAAGCCTACTAGCAAAGCAATCATGTCTTCTCAAAATAACATGGCCAAAGAGAGTTATCCCTTCAAAATCATATAGTCTTGCTATGCTCCATCTTCACCACACAAAATATTTAAATCATACACAACCCCGATGACAAGCCAAGCAATTGTTTCATACTTTTGATGTTCTCAAACTTTTTCAATCTTCACGCAATACATGAGTGTGAGCCATGGACATAGCACTATAGGTGCAATAGAATGGTGGTTGTGGAGAAGACAAAAAGGAGAAGATAGTCTCACATCAACTAGGCGTATCAACGGGCTATGGAGATGCCCATCAATATATATCAATGTGAGTGAGTAGGGATTGCCATGCAACGTATGCACTAGAGCTATAAGTGTATGAAATCTCAACAAAAGAACTAAGTGGGTGTGCATCCAACTCGCTTGCTCACGAAGACCTCGGGCATTTTGAGGAAGCCCATCATTGGAATATACAAGCCAAGTTCTATAATGTAAAATTCCCACTAGTATATGAAAGTGACAACATAGGAGACTCTCTATCATGAAGATCATGGTGCTACTTTGAAGCACACGTGTGGTAAAAGGATAGTAGCATTGTGCCTTCTCTCATTTTCTCTCATTTTCTCTCATTTTTTCTTTTTCTCTCTTTTTTCATCCGGAATCTCATCCCGACTTGTGGGGGAATCATGGTCTCCATCATCCTTTCCTCACTTGGGACAATGCTCTAATAATGATGATCATCACACTTTTATTTACTTACAACTCGATACTTAGAACAAAATATGACTCTATGTGAATGCCTCCGGCAGTGTACTGGGATGTGCAATGACTCATGAGTGACATGTATGAAAGAATTATAAAGGTGGCTCTGCCACAAATGCGATGTCAACTACATGATCATGCAAAGCAATGTGACAATGATGAAGCGTGTCATAACAAATGGAATGGTGGTAAGTTGCATGGAAATATATCTCGGAATGGCTATGGAAATGCCATAATAGGTAGGTATGGTGGCTGTTTTGAGGAAGGTATATGGTGGGTTTATGGTACCGGCGAAAGTTGCGCGGTACTAGAGAGGCTAGCAATGGTGAAAGGGTGAGAGTGCGTATAATCCATGGACTCAACATTAGTCATAAATAACTCATATACTTATTGCAAAAATCTATTAGTTATTGAAACAAAGTACTATGCGCATGCTCCTAGGGGTATAGATTGGTAGGAAAAGACCATCGCTCGTCCCTGTCCGCCACTCATAAGGAAGACAATCAATAAATAAATCATGCTCCGACTTCTTCACATAACGGTTCACCATACGTGCATGCTTGGGAATCACAAACTTTAGAACAAGTATTTCTCAAATTCACAACTACTCAACTAGCATGACTCTAATATCACCATATTCATATCTCAAAACAATCATCAAGTATCAAACTTCTCATAGTATTCAATGCACTTTTTATGATAGTTTTTATTATACCCATCTTGGATGCCTATCGTATTAGGACTAATTTTATAGCCAAAGCAAATTACCATGTTGTTCTAAAGGACTCTCAAAATGATAGAAGTTAATCATGAGAGATCAATATTTTTTATAAATTAAAACCACCAACGTGCTCTTAAAGATATAAGTGAAGCACTAGAGCAAAATTTTCCAGCTCAAAAGATATAAGTGAAGCACATAGAGTATTCTAATAAATTTCGGTTCATGTGTGTCTCTCCAAAAGGTGTGTACAGCAAGGATGATTGTGGTAAACTAAAAATCAAAGACTCAAATCATACAAGACGCTCCAAGAAAAACACATATCATGTGGTGAATAAAAATATAGCCTCAAGTAAAGTTACCGATAGGCGAAGACGAAAGAGGGGATGCCTTCCGAGGCATCCCCAAGCTTAGGCTTTTGTTTGTCCTTTAATTTTACCTTGGGGTGCCTTGGGCATCCCCAATCTTTGGCTCTTGCCACTCTTTATTCCAAAATTCATCAAATCTTTACCCAAAACTTGAAAACTTCACAACACAAAACTCAACAGAAAATCTCATGAGCTCCGTTAGTATAAGAAAACAAACCACCACTTCAAGGTACTGTAATGAACTAATTATTTATTTATATTAGTGTTAAACCTACTGTATTCCAACTTCTCTATGGTTCATACCCCCCGATACTAGCCATAGATTCATCAAAATAAGCAAACAACACACGAAAAACAGAATCTGTAAAAAACAGAACAGTCTGTAGTAATATATAGGTTTCGAATACTTCTGTAACCCCAAAAATTCTGAAAAAAATTGGTGGACTTGAGGGATTTGTCTATTAATCATCTGCAAAAATAATCAACCTAATCTCACTCTCCAGTAAAAAATGGCAGCAAATCTCGTGAGCGCTAAAGTTTCTATTTTTTACAGCAAGATCGCAAAAACTTCCCCCAAGTCTTCCCAAAGGTTCTACTTGGCACAAACACTAATTAAAAGCATGAAACCACATCTAAACAGAAGCTAGATGAATTATTTATTACTAAAAAGAACCGAAAATGCAAGAAACAAAAATAAAATTGGGTTGCTTCCCAACAAGCGCTATCGTTTAACGCCCCTAGCTAGGCACAAAAACAAGAATAGATCTAGGTATTATCATCTTTGGTATGCAATCCATAAGTGGATCTCATAATAGATTCATAAGGTAATTTAATTTTCTTTCTAGGAAAGTGCTCTATGCCTTTCCTTAATGGAAATTGGAATCTAATGATTTCTTCTTTCATATCAATAATTGCACCAATCGTTCTAAGGAAAGATCTACCAAAAATAATAGGACATGAAGGATTGCAATCTATATGAAGAATAGTGAAATCTACGGGCACATAATTCCTATTTTAAACAATAAGAACATAATTAATCCTTCCCATAGGTTTCTTAATAGTGGAATCCGCAAGGTGCAAATTTAAAGAACAATCATCAAATTCACGGAAACCTAACACATCACACAAAGTTTTTGGAATCATGGAAACACTAGCACCCAAATCACATAAAGGAAAGCATTCATGATCTTTAATTTTAATTTTAATAGTAGGTTCCCACTCATCATAAAGTTTCCTAGGGATAGAAACTTCTAATTCAAGCTTTTCTTCATAAGATATCATTAAATCATCAACGATATGTTTGGTAAAATCTTTATTTTGATCATAAGCATGAGGAGAATTTAGCACGGATTGCAACAAGGAAATACAATATATCAAAGAGCAATTATCATAATTAAATTCCTTGAAATCCAAAATAGTGGGTTTATTGATATGTAAAGTTTTGACCTCTTCAATCCCACTTTTACCAATTTTTGCATCAAGATCTAAAAACTCCAAATCATCGGGACGCCTTTTGGCTAAAGTTGACTCATCTCCAGTCCCATCATTATCAAGATTCATATTGCAAAACAAATATTTAATAGGAGACACATCAATCACTTTTAAATCTTCATCCTTATTATCGTGAAAACTAGAAGAACACGCTTTTATAAAGCAATCCTTTTTAGAACGCATCCTAGCGGTTCTTTCTTTGCACTCATCAATGGAAATTCTCATGGCTTTGAGAGACTCATTGATATCATGCTTAGGTGGAATAGATCTAAGTTTCAAAGAATCAACATCAAGAGAAATTCTATCCACGTTCCTAGCCAACTCATCAATCTTAGGCAATTTTTCTTCAAGCAAAGTATTGAAATTCTTTTGCGAAATCATAAATTCTTTAACACTAGTCTCAAAATCAGAGGTCATATTATTAAAATTTCCATAAGAGTTGTTTTAGGAATTACCATAATTATTAGAGGAATTACTAGGAAACGGCCTAGGATTAAAGTTTCCTCTATAAGCGTTGTTACCAAAATTGTTCCTACCAACAAAATTCACGTCCATAGATTCATTATTATTCTCAATCAAAGTAGGCAAAGGCATATCATTAAGATCAGAAGAAACACTCTTATTAGCAAACAATTTCATAAGTTCATCCATCTTTCCTCTCAAAACATTAATTTCTTCTATAGCATGAACCTTTTTACTAGTAGATCTTTCGGTGTGCCATTGAGAATAATTAACCATAATATTATCTAGGAGTTTAGTAGCTTCTACTAAAGTTATTTCCATAAAAGTGCCTCTCGCGGATGAATTTAAAAGATTTCTAGAAGCAAAATTCAATCCGGCATAAATTTTTTGTATGATCATCCATAAATTTAATCCATGAGTAGGGCAATTACGTATCATTAATTTCATCCTCTCCCAAGCTTGTGCAACATCCTCATGATCAAGTTGCTTAAAATTCATGATATCGTTTCTAAGAGAGATGATCTTAGCGGGAGGAAAATACTTAGAGATAAAAACATCTTTGCACTTATTCCATGAATCAATACTATTTTTAGGCAAAGAGGAAAACCAAGTTTTAACACGATCTCTAAGTGAAAACAGAATAGTTTCAATTTAACAATATCATTATCCACATCTTTATTCTTTTGAATATCACATAAATCAACAAAGCTGTTTAGATGGGTAGCGGCATCTTCACTAGGAAGGCTAGAAAATGGATCTTTCATGACAAGATTCAGCAAAGCAGTATTAATTTCACAAGATTGAGCATCGGTAAGAGGAGCAATCAAAGTGCTAATAAAATCATTATTGTTGGTATTGGAGAAGTCACACAATTTAGTATTATCTTGAGCCATCATGACAATCAATCAATCCAACACACAAGCAAAACAAGAGGCAAGTGAAAAGAAGGCGAACATAAATAAGGTGAACGGAAAAGAGGGCGAATAAAACGGCAAGGGTGAAGTGGGGGAGAGGAAAACGAGAGGCAAGTGGCAAATAATGTAATGCGAGGGATAAGAGTTTATGATGGGTACTTGGTGTGTCTTGACTTGTGCGTAGATCTCCCCGACAATGGCGACAGGAATCCTTCTTGCTACCTCTTGAGCATGCATTGGTTTCCCTTGAATAGGAAAGGGTGATGCAGCAAAGTAGCGTAAGTATTTCTCTCAGTTTTGAGAACTAAGGTATCAATCCAGTAGGAGACTACACACAAGTCCCTCGTACCTGCACAAACAAACAAGAACCTCACAACCAACGCGATAAAGGGGTTGTCAATCCCTTCACGGTCACTTACGAAAGTGAGATCTGATAAAAATAATAAGATAAATATTTTTTGTTATTTTTGTTGTATAGATTGGAAAATAAAGATTGAAAAATAGAAATAGCAAGTTGATACGAAAATAATATGATGGAAGATAGACCCAAGGGCCATAGGTTTCACTAGTGGCTTCTCTCAAGATAGCAAATTCTACGGTGGGTGAACAAATTACTGTCGATCAATTGATAGAAAAGCACATAGTTATGAGAATATCTAGGCATGATCATGTATATAGGCATCACGTCCACGACAAGTAGACCGAAACGATTCTACATCTACTACTACTAGCTGAGTACCCGTGCGTTGCCACGGAAGAACGAACATAGACATATAGGGACATTGATATCGAATATTATTGAAATTTACAATGGGTATGTATGTCATATGCGGCTTATGACTGTTGAGATAGATATCGTTTTGGAGCATGTCTTCACTGCTAAAGATGGTCTTGTCTCAATGCTCTCATGTCGTTGCTGACCTTGTGCACATGGTGAGCTCCCATTTATTTCCCCTCTTTAGCCCTCTCTCTTGTGCCCTCCTGCCCGGTCTTGTCTAGCAGTGTCCACCGCGGAGCTATATTTCTAGATGCCCCGGAACCCTCGGCCCACCGTGAATCATTGTGGCCTCGCTCCATCGTGCTTTCTCGCCCACGGCTATGTTTTCCAAGGTGATCATCGTGTGTGTTTTTTAGTTGCGCCATCATGTCACACTTGTCATCGGCGTTTAAAGGAGACCGATTATGAAATAGATTAGTAGTTATTAGCGCCCAACATGCATGAAATTTGCCGCCGCAACTTAACAATCAGCAACTTCTTTATATCTTCTCCCTTGTGACCCAATCATTGAGTTAATGTTTCCTCTTTGTCGCATGTCGTCTTCTCCATCCTTGTGCCTACAAGAATTGGGAAAGTATCGGGTGCTCTCGTAGCCCACATGATCCCATGCTAGGGCACAGATGGATCGATGGATGTGTGCTCCAACGGTTAGCTTCCAAGCATGTGGAATTGGACGCAATAATATGACTACTTGAGGGTTTTTTCTGCAATGTTTCACAAGCTTTCTCTGCCATGGTTGGTGCCCCTTAGAATGGGAGCATATGAGCTACGGGAGGACCTCACATTTTCCCTGCAGGAATACCCTTGGCTCCACCAAACATAACACCATCACATGCTTTCTCTTTTGCTTTGTTTCCGCCTAGTTTTGGTATTTTTTTAGTGACCAGGTGTAGGTGTCGATGTGTCATTGTTTTTCCAATTTGTTGACCCAATATTTACAGACTCGGAGGAAACAAAACATGATGCATTAAACGGCTCTGCATAATCACGGGGGACATGCTTTATCTCATAAAAGACCTTGTTTTAGCTCCAACCTCTAATTATTACCCCTAGGTTTTTATGTAATCATTTCCTCCCTAGCCTTTTCTATCCTTTTTTACTCCTAGTAATGTATTTCCTGTCCTATTCGCCCTGGTTCACACATGAGTGATCTCTCGCTAAATATTATGGCCAAAACATTAGAGTATGAGTGATCTCTCCCTAAGTCCAATGGCCAAAACAATAGTGTACGCATGAAGAGCATGGGTATGTAGGACAGTTGTCTAGTTAAGAGGCCCGGTATTTATGTATTATTATGCTCTTCATGCAGTTGAATCAAAGTCTTGTGTTTGCAAAAGCTGTGAAAGCTAATCATGACAGACAAAGTAGAGGACGTCTAACTTGTTTTTGCAGGGCATGTTGTGATGTGATATGGTCAAGGCATGATGCTGAATTTTATTGTATGAGATGATCATGTTTTGTAACCGAGTTATCGGCAACTGGCAGGAGCCATATGGTTGTCGCTTTATTGTATGCAATGCAATCGTGATGTAATGCTTTACTTTATTACTAAGCGGTAGTGATAGTCATGGAAGCATAAGATTGGCGAGACGACGATGATGCTACGATGGAGATCAAGGTGTCGCGCCGGTGACGATGGTGATCATGACGGTGCTTCAGAGATGGAGAATACAGGCACAAGATGATGATGGCCATATCATATCACTTATATTGATTGCATGTGATGTTTATCTTTATGCATCTTATCTTGCTTTGATTGACGGTAGCATTTTAAGATGATCTCTCACTAATTATCAAGAAGTGTTCTCCCTGAGTATGCACCGTTGCCAAAGTTCGTCGTGCCCAGACACCATGTGATGATCGGGTGTGATAAGCTCTACGTCCATCTACAACGGGTGCAAGCCAGTTTTGCACACGTGGAATACTTAGGTTGACGAGCCTAGCATATGCAGATATGGCCTCGGAACACGGAGACCGAAAGGTCGAGCCTGAATCATATAGTAGATATGATCAACATAGTGATGTTCACCATTGAAAACTACTCCATCTCACGTGATGATCGGTTATGGTTTAGTTGATTTGGATCACATGATCACTTAGAGGATTAGAGGGATGTCTATCTAAGTGGGAGTTCTTAAGCAATATGATTAATTGAACTTAAATTTATCATGAACTTAGTCCTGGTAGTATTTTGCAAATTATGTTGTAGATCAATAGCTCACATTGTAGCTTCCCTGTGTTTATTTTGATATGTTCCTAGAGAAAATTGAGTTGAAAGATGTTAGTAGCAATGATGCGGATTGGATCCGTGATCTGAGGTTTATCCTCATTGCTGCACAGAAGAATTATGTCCTTGATTCACTGCTAGGTGACAGACCTATTGCAGGAGCAGGTGTAGACGTTATGAACATTTGGCTAGCTCAATATGATGACCACTTGATAGTTTAGTGCACCATGCTTAATGGCTTAGAATCGGGACTTCAAATACGTTTTGAACGTCATGGAGCATATGAGATGTTCCAGGAGTTGAAGTTAATATTTCATGCAAATACCCGAGTTGAGAGATATAAAGTCTCCAACAAGTTCTATAGCTAAAAGATGGAGGAGAATCTCTCAACTAGTGAGCATGTGCTCAGATTGTCTGAGTACTACAATCGCTTGAATCAAGTGGGAGTTAATCTTCCAGATAAGATAGTGATTGACAGAATTCTCTAGTCACCATCACCAAGTTAGTAGAACTTCGTGATGAACTATGATATGCAAGGGATAACACAAACGATTCCCAAGCTCTTCGTAATGCGGAAATTGACGAAGGTAGAAATCGAGAAAAACATCAAGTGTTGATGGTAGACAAGACCACTAGTTTCAAGAAAAGGGCAGAGGGAAGAAGGGGAACTTCAAGAAGAATGGCAAGCAAGTTTCTGCTCAAGTGAAGAAGCCCAAGTCTGATCCTAAGCCTGAGACTAAGTGCTTCTACTGCAAAGGGACTGGTCACTGGAAGCGGAACTACCCCAAGTGATTGGCGGATAAGAAGGATGGCAAAGTGAACATAAGTATATTTGATATACATGTTATTGATGTGTACTTTATTAGTGTTTATAGCAACCCCTCAGTATTTGATACTGGATCAGTTGCTAAGAGTAGTAACTCGAAACAGGAGTTGCAGAATGAACAGAGACTAGTTAAGGGTGAAGTGACGATGTGTGTTGGAAGTGGTTCCAAGATTGATATGATCATCATCGCACACTCCCTATACTTTCGGGATTAGTGTTGAACCTAAATAAGTGTTATTTGGTGTTTGCGTTGAGCATGAATATGATTTGATCATGTTTATTGTAACACGGTTATTCATTTAAGTAAAAGAATAAATTGTTGTTCTGTTTACATGAATAAAACCTTATATGGTTACACACCCAATGAAAATAGTTCATTGGATCTCGATCTTAATGATACACATATTCATAATATTGAAACCAAAAGATGCAAAGTTAATAATGATAGTGCAACTTATTTGTGGCACTGCCGTTTAGGTCATGTTGGTGTAAAGCGCATGAAGAAACTCCATGCTGATGGGCTTTTGGAATCACTTGATTATGAATCACTTGATGCTTGCGAACCATGCCTTATGGGCAAGATGACTAAAACGCCGTTCTCCGAAACAATGAAGCAAGCAACAGATTTGTTGGAAATCATACATACTGATGTATGTGGTCCGATGAATATTAAGGCTTGCAGCAGGTATCATTATTTTCTGACCTTCACAGATGATTTGAGCAGATATGGGGATATCTACTTGATGAAACATGAGTCTGAAACAGTTGAACAATTCAAAGAATTTCAGAGTGAAGTAGAAAATCATCGTGACAAGAAAATAAAAGTTTCTACGATATGATCGCAGAGGTAAAATATTTGAGTTACGAGTTTGGTCTTCAATTAAAACAATGCGGAATAGTTTCGCAAACTCATGCCACCTGGAACACCACAGCATAATGGTGTGTCCGAATATCATAACCGTACTTTATTAGATATGGTGTGATCTATGATGTCTCTTACCGATCTACCACTATCATTTTGGGGTTATGCAGAGACATCTGCATTCACGTTAAATAGGGCACCATCTAAGTCCATTGAGACGACACAATCTGAACTGTGGTTTGGCAAGAAACCAAAGTTGTCGTTTCTTAAAGTTTGGGGTTGTGATGCTTATATGAAAAAGTTTCATCCTAATAAGCTCAAACCCAAATCGGAGAAATATGTCCTCATAGGATACCCAAAGGAGACTGTTGGGTACACCTTCTATCACAAATCCGAAGGCAAGACTTTTGTTGCTAAATTCAGAGTTTTTCTAGAGAAGGAGTTTCTCTCGAAAGAAGTGAGTGGGAGGAAAGTAGAACTTGATGAGGTAACTGTACCTGCTCCCTTATTGGAAAGTAGTTCATCACAGAAATCTGTTCCTGTGACTACTACACCAATTAGTGAGGAAGCTAATGATGATGATCATGTAACTTCAGATCAAGTTACTACCAAATCTCGTATGTAAACCAGAGTGAGACCCGCACCAGAGTGGTACGGTAATCCTGTTCTGGAAGTCATGTTACTAGACCATGACGAACTTGCGAACTATGAGGAAGCGATGATGAGCCCAGATTCCGCGAAATGGTTTGAGGCCATAAAATCTGAGATATGATCCATGTATGAGAACAAAGTATGGACTTTGATGGATTTGCCCGATGATCGGCAAAGCCATAGAAAATAAATGGATCTTCAAGAGGAAGACGGACGCTGATAGTAGTGTTACTATCTACAAAGCTAGAATTGTCACAAAAGGTTTTCGACAAGTTCAAGGTGTTGACTATGATGAGATTTTCTCACTCGTATCTATGCTTAAGTCTGTCCGAATCATGTTAGCAATTGCCGCATTTTATGAAATCTGGCAAATGGATAAACAAAACTGCATTCCTTAATGGATTTACTAAAGAAGAGTTGTATACGATGCAACTAGAAGGTTTTGTTGATCCTAAAGGTGTTAACTAAATATGCAAGCTCCAGCGATCCATCTATGGACTGGTGCAAGAATCTCAGAGTTGGAATATATGCTTTGATAAGTTGATCAAAGCATATAGTTTTATACAGACTTGCGGTGAAGCCTGTATTTACAAGAAAGTGAGTGGGAGCACTACAACATTTCTGATAAGTATATGTGAATGACATATTGTTGATCGGAAATAATGTAGAATTATTCTGTAAAGCATAAAGGAGTGTTTGAAAGGAGTTTTTCAAAGAAAGACTTCAGTGAAGCTGCTTACATATTGAGCTTCAAGATTTATAGAGATAGATCAAGACGCTTGATAAGTTTTTTCAATGAGTACATACCTTGACAAGATTTCGAAGTAGTTCAAAATGGAACAGTCAAAGAAAAGGTTTCTTGCCTGTGTTACAAGGTGTGAAGTTGAGTAAGACTCAAAGCCCGACCACGGCAAAAGATAGAAAGAGAATGAAAGTCATTCCCTATGCCTTGGCCATAGGTTCTATAAAGTATGTCATGCTGTATACCAGATCTATTGTATACCCTGCACTGATTTGGCAAGGGAGTACAATAGTGATCTAGGAGTAGATCACTGGACAGCGGTCAGAATTATCCTTAGTGAAATAAGGATATGTTTCTCGATTATGGACGTGACAAAAAGGTTCGTCGTAAAGGGTTACGTCGATGCAAGTTTTTTTGACACTGATCTAGATGATTCTAAGTCTCAATCTGGATACATATTGAAAGTGGGAGCAATTAGCTAAAGTAGCTCCGTGCAGAGCATTGTAGACATAGAATTTTACAAAATACATACAGATCTGAATTTGGCAGGCCCATTGACTAAATTTCTCTCACAAGCAAAACATGATCACTCTTTGGGTGTTAATCACATAGCGATGTGAACTAGATTACTGAATCTAGTAAACCCTTTGGGTGTTGGTCACATGGCAATGTGAACTATGGGTGTTAATCACATGATGATGTGAACTATCGATGTTAATCACATGGTGATGTGGTCTAGATTATTGACTCTAGTGCAAGTGGGAGACTGAAGGAAATATTCCCTAGAGGCAATAATAAAGTTATTATTTATTTCCTTATTTCATGATAAATGTTTATTATTCATGCTAGAATTGTATTAATCGGAAACATAATACATGTGTGAATACATAGACAAACAGAGTGTCACTAGTATGCCTCTACTTGACTAGCTCGTTAATCAAAGATGGTTATGTTTCCTAACCATGAACAAAGTGTTGTTATTTGATTAACGAGGTCACATCATTAGTTGAATGATCTGATTGACATGACCCATTCCATTAGCTTAGGACCCGATCGTTTAGTATGTTGCTATTGCTTCCTTCATGACTTATACATGTTCCTATGACTATGAGATTATGCAACTCCCGTTTGCCGGAGGAACACTTTGGGTGCTACCAAACGTCACAACGTAACTGGGTGATTATAAAGGAGCATTACAGGTGTCTCCAAAGGTAGATGTTGGGTTGGCGTATTTCGAGATTAGGATTTGTCACTCCGATGGTCGGAGAGGTATCTCTGGGCCCTCTCGGTAATGCACATCACATAAGCCTTGCAAGCATTGCAACTAATGAGTTAGTTGCGAGATGATGTATTACGGAACGAGTAAAGAGACTTGCCGGTAACGAGATTCAACTAGGTATTGGATACCGACGATCGAATCTCAGGCAAGTAACATACCGATGACAAAGGGAACAACGTATGTTGTTATGCGGTCTGACCGATAAAGATCTTCGTAGAATATGTAGGAGCCAATATGGGCATCCAGGTCCCGCTATTGGTTATTGACCGGAGACGTGTCTCGGTCATGTCTACATTGTTCTCGAACCGTAGGGTCCGCACGCTTAAGGTTACGATGACAGTTATATTATGAGTTTATGCATTTTGATGTACCGAAGGTTGTTTGGAGTCCCGGATGTGATCACAGACATGACAAGGAGTCTCGAAATGGTCGAGACATAAAGATTGATATATTGGAAGCCTATATTTGGACACCGGAAGTGTTCCGGGTGAAATCGGGATTTTACCGGAGTACCGGGAGGTTACCGGAACCCCCTGGGAGCCATATGGGCCTTAATGGGCTTTAGTGGAAAGGAGAAAGGGGCAGCCCAAGGTGGCCGCGCACCTCCCCCTCCCCTAGTACTATTAGGACTAGGAGAGGTGGCCGGCCCCCCTCTCTCTCTTTCCCCTCGGGGAATCCTAGTCCAACTAGGATTGGGGGGGGGAGTCCTACTCCCGGGAGGAGTAGGACTCCTCCTGCACCCTCCTCTTGGCCGGCGGCCCCCTCCCCCTTGGCTCCTTTATATACTAAGGCAGAGGCACCCCAGAAACAAACAAGTTGATCCACGTGATCTATTCCTTAGCCGTGTGCGGTGCCCCCTGCCACCATAATCCTCGATAATACTGTAGCGGAGTTTAGGCGAAGCCCTGCTGCTGTAGTGCATCAAGATCGTCTCCACGCCGTCGTGCTGACGGAACTCTTCCCCGACACTTTGCTGGATCGGAGTCTGGGGATCGTCATCGAGCTGTACGTGTGCTAAGAACTCGGAGGTGCCGGAGTAACGGTGCTTGGATCGGTCGGATCGGGAAGACGTACGACTACTTCCTCTATGTTGTGTGATCGCTTCCGCAATCGGTCTGCGTGGGTACGTAGACAACACTCTCCCCTCTCGTTGCTGTGCATCACCATGATCGTGCGTGTGCGTAGGAAATTTTTGAAATTACTACGAAACCCAACAGATGCGGGGCAAGGTTCCATCCCCCAAGCCGGTCCCGAGGTGGCGGCGCGGAGAGCTCGACACGCCGAAGTGGTGACATAGCACGGTCAATGCAGACCGGCAGAGTGACGCCGAAGTCCCCTGATCATTTTCCTGTTCACAAAAAATAGTGCAAACCGGAGATAGTAGTAATAATGATAATTTAAAAAATCGTTGCATAATAAATAATTTATGCAAAGTGAGTAATAAAAGAAATATGGCCTGGCGCCAAAGTCAATGTCGATGCAGGGCGTCGGCGTGATGCGGTAAAGGCGTGGCCAAGCCTGAATTCGCAGGTCGGTCCGAGCTCCGGATGCGGCGTTCGCCGGACTATGTACGGAAATTGATCGAACCACCATGCGACTATCGTGAATGCGGCTACCATTTGATAGACCTGTGTACATATGATGGACAAACCAGATTAATAATTCCTTGGGAAAAATGAACCCAAACAAGCAAAAAATATTAGGGATTGATAGCACCTGGTTTATTTGTTGTAGCAATCCGAAGGAAGGTGATTCTCAAAATTGGGACTCGATCCGCACACCCATTGCCTGATGGGCGATAAAACGACGGCATGGAAATGCTGATAAAGGTTGGCTCGCCGAGGCAAAGCCCTCGGCCCAGCTAACGTGACGGAGCTGGTCGGCTAGTGACGCCGAAGTGTCCGGAGTAGATTGATGAAGAGATGGCGAAGCCCCCGGTCCAGCCGAGATGTCGAAGCCCCGATGTCAGCCGATGAGTCGAAGTAGGTCGGCGTGATGGACACCGGCTTGAAGAAACGATAGTGCGGCCCTGTCGATGCAGGTCGTGACGTGGTCGATGCCGGCTTGATGAAGCAACCGTGCGGCGATGCCGGTATGCCCGCTCCGTGTAATCCGTGGGGTGGCGATGTTGGTGATTATTTATCCTTCGCGATGCCGGACTCTTGTTCGGCTTGCCGAGATAATGATCCTAAGAAGTTGAGCTCGGCTAAAGTGACGACGTGTCTAGCGCAGGTCGGCAGCCGTGGAGTAATATTGCCGGACTGGTTTGACACCGGCATGATGTTGAAGATCATGTTCGAAAGATCTTATAGTTAGTAGGATGTGTTTGGTAACAAAACACAATAACTCATACAAAACTTCCTTCAAAAGGGATGTCCGAAATCCTGTTCATAAAAAAGATGAACTTGGGTCGGATTCGTTTTCGCGCAAAAAACAGATCCGAAAAGTGATGCACTAATCGGAAGGTTCCCGGAGTTTGGACGGTCGGATCGAGCCGAAATTTTGAGAGGTGGTAGATATAGGAATTCTGCAGCCGATCAACGGTTGGATCTTCCAAAGGACGTCCGAGCTAGAAGCTGGACACCACGCCCTAAACTCATCCAAATTCCCGTCCAGATTTGATAGGGCTCCGGTATATCGTGGATTGCCAGAGATTCCTCCATCGGAACTCGACAAAATTTTCCAGGGTTGTTGTAGACTCAATTACGCACAATTCCACCAAAGAGATCGTCAAAGCGATACTCGAGGAGGTGGTGGCGGCAGATACGAGTTCGCTGTCTAGAAAAACAGCACGGTCGCTTGAGGGCAATGTTGACGTTGAGCCCCCGAGCTCCATAGATGATTCCTCCGTGATCTTGATAGAGATCGGAGTTGATGTTTGATGAAGGCCCTCGTCCGGACATGGTGATCCGAACACGGGGCGCAATTCTTGGTCGAACCAAGGTGACCAGTCGAGCTGGTGACGAAGATGTCGAAGTCGCAGTTGATCTGCAGGCGAGCCATCGATCCTTTTGTCGATCACACAGCGGAACTCTTAATGAAAGCACCAATGTCGGTGTCAAAACTGGCGGATCTCGGGTAGGGGGTCCCGAACTATGCGTCTAGGATCGATGGTAACAGGAGGCAGGGGACATGATGTTTTACCCAGGTTCGGGCCCTCTTGATGGAGGTAAAACCCTACGTCCTGCTCGATTTATTCTTGATGATATGGGTAGTACAAGAGTTAATCTACCACGAGATCGTAGAGGCTAAACCCTAGAAGCTAGCCTATGGTATGATTGTTGATGTGTATGTTGTATCTCTATCGACTAGCCTGGCCTCGGTTTATATAATGCACCGGAGGCCTAGGATAACAAGACTCCTAGCCGAATACGCCGGTGGGGAGAAGTCCTTGTCTTGATCGCCAAGTCTTGTGGAATCTTCCTTGTATGCGGCAGCCGTCCGAACTGGCCCATGAGTATACGGCCACGGGGGTCCTCGGCCCAATCTAATAGATCGGGAGACGACGTGGTGAGTATCCCCTAGTCCAGGACACCGTCAACGGGTAACAAGTAATAAAAGTAAATAAGGTGCAGCAAGATGGCCCGATCCTTTTTGTAGCATAGGACAAGCCTGGAAAAACTCTTATATAAAGGAAAGCGCCCCCGAGGACACATGTGAATTATCGTCAAGCTAGTTTTCATCACGTTCATATGATTCGCGTTCGGTACTTTAATAATTTGATATGTGGGTGGACCAGTGCTTGGGTACTATCCTTCCTTGGACAAGCAGCCCACTTATGATTAACCCCTATTGCAAGCATCCGCAACTACAATAGAAGTATTAAGGTAAACCTAACCATAGCATGAAACATATGGATCCAAATCAGCCCCTTACGAAGCAATGCATAAGCTAGGGTTTAAGCTTCTGTCACTCTAGCAACCCATCATCTACTTATTACTTCCCAATGCCTTCCTCTAGGCCCAAACAATGGTGAAGTGTCATGTAGTCGACATTCACATGACACCACTAGAGGAAAGGCAACATACATCTCATAAAAATATCAAACGAATACCAAATTCACATGACTACTTATAGCAAGACTTCTCCCATGTCCTCAGGAACAAACGTAACTACTCACAAATCATATTCATGGTCATAATCAGAGGGGTATTAATATGCATAATGGAAGTGAACATATGATCTTCCACCAAGTAAACCAACTAGCCTCAACTACAAGGAGTAATTAACACTACTAGCAACCCACATGCACCAATCTGAGACTTTGGGACAAAGATTGGATACAAGAGATGAACTAGGGTTTGAGATGAGATGGTGCTGGTGAAGATGTTGATGGAGATTGACCCCCTCCTGATGAGAGGATCATTGGTGATGACGATGGTGAAGATTTCCCCCTCTTGGAGGGAAGTTTCCCCGGCAGAACAGCTCCACCGGAGCCCTAGATTGGTTCCGCCAAGGTTCCACCTCGTGGTGGTGGATTTTCGTCCCGTGAGCTAGCTTATGATTTTTTCCTCCATGAAAGACTCCATATAGCCAAAGATGGGCATCAGAGGGCCACCAGGGGGCCCACGAGGCAGGGGGGAAGCCCCCCACCCTCGTGGACGGTGGGTGGCCCCCCTCTGGTACTTCTTTCGCCCAATATTTTTTATATATTCTGAAAGATGCTCCCGTGAAGTTTTAGGACTTTTGGAGTTGTGCAGAATAGGTCTCTAATATTTGCTCCTTTTCCAACCCAGAATTCCAGCTGCCGGCATTCCCCCTCTTCATGTAAACCTTGTAAAATAAGAGAGAACAGGCATAAGTATTGTGATATAATGTGTAATAACAACCCACAATGCAATAAGTATCGATATAAAAGCATGACACAAAATGGATGTATCAAGCTTCACCGAGGTCTTTCTTTGAAAAACTCCTTTCAAACACTCCTTTATGCTTTTCAGAAAATTCTACATTATTTCCGATCAACAATATGTCATTCACATATACTTATCAGAAATGATGTAGTGCTCCCACTCACTTTCTTGTAAATACAGACTTCACCGCAAGTCTGTATAAAATCATATGCTTTGATCACTTTATCAAAGCATATATTCCAACTCCGAGATGCTTGCACCAGTCCATAGATGGATCGCTGCAGCTTGCTCACTTTGTTAGCACCTTTAGGATTGACAAAACCTTCTGGTTGCATCATATACAACTCTTCTTTAAGAAACTCATTAAGGAATGTAGTTTTGACATCCATTTGCCAGATTTCATAAAATGCGGCAACTGCTAACATGATTCAGACATACTTTTAAGCATCGATACGAGTGAGAGAATCTCATCGTAGTTAACACCTTGATCTTGTCGAAAATGTTTTGCGACATTTCGAGCTTTGTAGATGGTAACACTACTATCATCGTCCGTCTTCCTCTTGAAGATCCATTTATTCTCAATGACTCACCAATCATCGGGCAAGTCAATCAAAGTCCATACTTTGTTCTCATACATGGATCCCATCTTAGATTTCATGGCCTCAAGCCATTTTGGGGAAACTGGGCTCATCATCGCTTCCTCATAGTTTGTAGGTTCGTCATGGTCTAGTAACATGACTTCCAGAACAGGATTACTGTACCACTCTGGTGCGGACTGTCGGATCACGGGTTTCGGCAAAACCCTCAAGGTTCGAACACTGGGGTGCACGCGAAGTTTTTATCCCTATCGGTCCACGCCCTAGCTCTCTAAGATCTCGCGGACGTACTCGACGAACTCACAACACAGAAAGACATAAGATTTATATTGGTTCGGGCCACCGTTGTGGTGTAATACCCTACTCCAGTGTGGTGGTGGTGGATTGCCTCTTGGGCTGATGATGAACAGTACAAGGGGAAGAACAGCCTCCTGAGGTTGAGGTGTTCTTGTGCTTGGTGCACTTGTGTGGTTGGGGATGATCTTGATCCGTCCTTGATTCGTGATGAGGTCGATCCCCTCTACTGTGGTGGCTAGTTCTACTTATATCGGCCCTGGTCCTCTCCCCAAATATTGAGCGGGAAGGGAGCCAACAACGGCCAATTTGAAAGGGGACAACTACTACAGCTTATCCTGACAAAAGCAGTCTTCGCCTGCCAAAGGCTCTGGTGGTGACGCCGTCCTGGGATCCATGGTGACCTCCGTCTTGTCGTCCTTCTGGTCTAGGTCTTGTTGCACCAATATGGAAACCTTTGCTTGATGCCTCGGTACTCCGCGCCTGCGCTTGCCCCCTTGGCACCAAAGAGGAAGCAAGGACACTTCGCGCGCTGGCGCCCGCCTGGCACCTGCCTGGTCTCGATAGTCATGGCTAACGTCACGAGGACCTCGCGAGGTTTGCCTTGCCTTGATCTCTCTGCCCCTCCCGAGCCTTCCTGGCGAGGCCGCTCCTGAGGAGGTCTTGTGTCGTCCGCCTCGCGAGGTTTGTCCCCTCGCGAGGGTCTTGAATGCCTTGTCGATGAAGGTGGGCCGTATAGACATGCCAGCCCAGCCACACGCGGGCCGCAGGCAGGCAAGTCTGGGGACCCCTGTTCCCAGAACGCCGACAGTAGCCCCCGGGCCCAAGGTGCGCTCGGGCTTGGCTTCGAGGCGAAGCCAAAGGTCAAGCATGGAGTGCCGCGGGCCCCAAAAGCCTGCGGCCTCGGTTGACGCGTGGCGGTTGATTGGGCGTGGGCTTCTCCGCTTCCCCATGCTGCCTTTGAATCCGCTTGGCTATGCGGCCCTCGCAACCTACACAGTTATTCTCCCATCGCCCACGCCTTGCTCCCCAGTCCTTCTGCTTCCTCGAGACTCTGCTCCTCCTCTCCAATCTAACCTGCACTCCGCCTGCTTCATTGCCATGGCGCCGAAACAAGCAGATAAGGGGTAGAAGCCTCTGCCTTTGCCAAGTGCGCCTCCAGCCGCCAAGCATGCAGTCGGCCGATCCTTGGTGCTTGTCGGTGTCAAAACCGGCGGATCTCGGGTAGGGGGTCCCGAACGGTGCGTCTAAGGCGGATGGTAATAGGAGGCAGGGGACATGATGTTTACCCAGGTTTGGGACCACTTGATGGAGGTAATACCCTACGTCCTGCTTGATTGTTCTTGATGATACGAGTATTACAAGAGTTGATCTACCACGAGATCGTACAGGCTAAACCCTAGAAGCTAGCCTATGGTATGATTGTCTGTTGTCCTACGGACTAAACTCTCCAGTTTATATAGACATCGGAGAGGGCTAGGGTTACACAAAGTCGGTTACAAGGGAGGAGATCTACATATCCATATTGCCAAGCTTGCCTTCCATGCCAAGGAAAGTCCCATTCGAACACAGGACGAAGTCTTCAATCTTGTATCTTCATAGTCCAACAGTCCAGCTAAAGGATATAGTCCGGCTGTCAGGAGACCCCCTAATCCAGGACTCCCTTAGTAGCCCCTGAACCAGGCTTCAATGACGAAGAGTCCGGCGCGCAGTTTCGTCTTCGGCATTGCAAGGCGGGTTCCTCCTCCAAATACTCTATGGAAGATTTTGAACACAAGGATAGTGTCCGCCTCTGCAAAACAAGTTCCACATACCACCATAGAGAGAATAATATTTCCACAAATCTAATCTGCTGACACGTTTCGACAGCATGACATCACGTCATGGCCCGGTCATTATTCGAACCGTTTTTCTCAACCAGCACCACACATATTGCGAGGCGGTTTCCTTGACACGTCTTGTCAAAGCAGAGATCGTGTCCACCTTATTACAGGATTCTCATCAATACGGACGTGGGTAACCCAACCGCGCCATCAATTACGGCGCTTGGGGAATAAGCGATTTTACCAGGCAAGTGGGGAGGCGCATCGCCTCTTCCGCCCTTATAAAGGGATTAGGATTCACTCTTTTCACCCACGCCTTCTTCCTCCTTGCTTACCCATTCTCGCACACTCGAGCTCCAGCGCCCAAGTTTGCGTCTTTCTTCTCAAACCACTCCAAGCATGTCCGGAGCGGGAGGCAAGTGGATGGTCTCCTCCATCACGGAGGAGAACATCACGAAGTTACGGGAAGCCAGATATCTAGCCGCGGATATCGCGCATCGGCTGCCAGATGCAGGGCAGATCATTCCTACGCCCGAACCCCATGAGAGGGTAGTTTTTCTTACCCACTTCATCCGTGGACTGGGATTTCCTCTCCACCCGTTTGTCTGCGGGCTCATGTTCTACTACGGGCTGGATTTTCATGATCTGGCCCCCAATTTCATCCTCAACATCTCGGCGTTTATCGTCATGTGCGAGGCCTTCCTCCGCATCAGGCCCCATTTCGGCCTGTGGCTGAAGACCTTCAATGTCAAACCGAAGGTGGTGGTTGGCCAGCAAGCAAAGTGCGGAGGCGCCATGGTGGGAAAAATGCCTAACGTCACCTGGCTTGAAGGCTCCTATGTGGAGACCATAAAGGGGTGGCAATCGGGGTGGTTCTACATCACCGAGCCGCGCGACACCAACTAGGTGGCGGCCCCCAAATTTTGATCCGGAATCCCCACGCGGCTCACTTCCTGGAAAGAGAAGGGCCTGTCCTGGGGTTCTTCGGTAGAGCTGACCGGACTCCAGACCTGCATCAGGAACATGATGAGCAAGAAAATCAAGCTCGTCAACATGGTCCAGGTCATGCTCTTCCGTCGGATTCTCCCATGTCAACGACGGGCATTCAATTTGTGGGAGTTCGACCTGGCCAAGCACCAGACATTGTGAGAGCTCTACGACACGACGCACAAGGATGTCTGGAGGGTGCTGTTCAAGGGCGCCGAGGTACCTCCTTCCCTCACCGAGGACCGCGGACTCAGCGCAAAGCGCCATGCCAATCCGGTAAGTTTTTATATCTCACAGGGTATTTATTTGCCCCAGTTAAATCAT